>NW_007726564.1:542039-545290 GCF_000696425.1 Galeopterus variegatus | reverse complement strand
GGGAGGGACTATTTCGGTGTAATAGTCATGCTGCCCTGAGCTGCTAGGAGTTGGGGCAAGAAACTAAATGACATTTTGATGGTCTTTCCAATCCCTGGATTTAACGTTTTTCAAATGTTGAGACTTGATTTAAATGAAAATCATGAAAATATACACACACAAACACAAAAATGACCTAAAAACTTTAAATACAGCATTAGTTTCCATGACTGTACTTTCCAAAAATGGAGACTCACCTTAGCTTACCATGAAATACAAAAATGTCCAGAAATCTCATATAAATTAGCCTCAACCCTATCAAGTTTTTCCCCATATATCTGCATCTTTACTTTTTAAATATAATAGTGTCCATTCTTTATCATAATTTTAATTTAGTTTTCAATGCCTTTTGTGGGTCCATTTTCCCCTTACAACCCACTTTTCTTCTTCATTATTTTTATCTTCCTACTATAAAAGAGTAAGGTAACAATATTTCTTGTTGGGGTATAGAACCTGCTCAACATTCTATAGAAATACCAAACCTCTGAAACAAGTGAATTAACTAATTAAGATTTTGGGGGGCAAGAAGGGTAGGGAATAGGACACATTATTAGCTTGGAAGCTATGCATGATGACTGGATTTTGAACTGACACCTTCTGGAGAAGCATTTATTTCATTCATAAAATTGCCCAAAGATTTTAATAGCGTGTGTATGTGTGGGAGGGAAAAATTAAGATTCACTTCTTCTCAAGAAAATTTTGGAAGGTATAATGCTTTTTTTCTGAAACATTACTGCATCAGATGCCTCTGTTCAACTCATCATTAGCAAAGCTTTGTGTCTTCCAAATGAAAACCATCCAACTACCTGCTACAGTAGGAGTCTCAGTCACTGTGCCTCTAGGAGACACAGCCTGCTTTAATAACTTGTCTATTACCCTCCCAAGATGATTTTCTGGTTTCTTCCAAACTCCTATCTCATACAAACTAAAGGCTGTACTATAACATACTAAACTATTACTAAACTAAATCCTTTTCTGGATGAAAGAGAATAGGAAAGTGAATATATTATAAAAAGACCTGGGGAAAAGAAGCTATGAAGAGCTGAAGGTTAGGGGCAAGCCACCCTGGACTCTCCTTGAACCATACTACCTTCATTAATGGAATGAATCAGGTCTAAGCTCATGTGATATACTCTTGGGCAAAATGAAAGGAAAAGCAATCTTACCCAATTCCAGTGCTTGTGTGTAGAAATGACTGATAATAATGTAGTTAAATGTCATGTAACAGTAGAGAAAGGGAGGGAGACATGGAAATAGGGAAAAGTCATTCGCTGCTTAGAGAATCCCATCCCTCTTGAGATTTCCAATCTTTTGTTTCTCTTTAACACTCAATGAGATTCCTCCACTGAGAGCTTGAACTCCTCCTAACAAATTCCCTTCTTACTTCTTTTTGGGGGACATCTTCCTACACTGATTCACAAAATACCTTTAAAAATTCCCCATGTTCTACTAATAAGTACGTTTTCAGGTTATGAGGTCAACACACAAAAATCAATTGTATTTCTATATACAAGCAGTGAACAATTGAAAAACAAGATTTAACTACACTATGATTTATAATAGCACCAAAATATAAAATACTTAGATATAAATATTAAAAAGCATGTTCAGGCTCTGTATATTTAAAATCACAAAATGTTGATGAAAGAAATCAAAGAAGACCTAAATAAATGTAAAGTTATACCATGTTTATCAATTGGATATCTTAACATAGTAAAGATATCTATTGTCCAGAAAGTGATTTATAGGTTTAAGGCAATTTCTACCAAAATCACAGAAGGATTTTATGTACATATAGAAAAGGTAATTCGAAAATTCATTTGGAAGAGCAGGAGAACTAAAATAGCTAAAATGGTTTTGAAAAAGAACAATGTTGTAGAAATCACACTATCTAATATTAAGACATATTATAAAGCTACAGTAATCAAGAGAGTGTGGTATTGGTAGAGGGATGGACACATAGATCAATGCACAGAATAATAAAGAGTCCAGGAATAGATCCACACAAATATGGCCATTTGGTTTTGACAAAGGTATAAATGTAATTCAATGAGAAAAGATAGCTTAGATATGACATCAGAATGATCACTGATTCGTAGTTCTCACTGTAGAGATCTTTCACTTCCTTGGTTAAATTTATTCCTAGGTATTTTATTTTTGGGGTAGCTATTGTAAATGGGCTTGCTTTCTTGATTTCTTTTGAAACCATAAAACTCCTAGAAGAAAACAAAGGGGAAACACTTCAGGATGTAGGACTGGGCAAAGACTTTATGAATAAGACCTCGAAAGCACAGGCAACAAAAGAAAAAATAGACAGATGGGATTATATGAACCTAAAAAGATTCTGCACAGCAAAGGGAGCAATCAAAAGAGTGAAAAGAAAACCCACAGAATGGGAGAAAATATTTGCAAACTGTACATCTGACCAGGGATTAATATCAAGAATACGCAAGGAGCTCAAACAACTCAACAGTAAAAAAGCAAGTAACTCGATTAAAAAATGGGCAAAGGAACTAAATAAACATTTCTCAAAAGAAGACATACAAATGGCCAACAGACACATGAAAAAATGCTGAACATCACAAAGCATCAGAGAAATGCAAATCAAAGCCATATTGAGATATCATTTCACACCAATTAGACTGACTATTATCAAAAAATCAGAGAATAACAAATGCTGGTGAGGATGCAGAGAAAAGGGAATACTTCTACACTATTGGTGGGACTGTAAGTTAGTGCAGCCATTATGGAAAGCAGTATGGAGGTCTCTCAAACAACTACAGATAGAACTACCATATGATCCAGTAATCTCACTACTGGGTGTATACCTGAAGGAATGGATTTCATCATGTCAAAGGATACCTGAACTCCCATGTTTATTGCAGCTCTATTTACAATATGGAACAAACATAAATGGAACCAACCTAAATGTCCATCAGTAGACAACTGAATAAGGAAAATGTGATATGTATACACAATGGAATACTATTCGGCCATAAAAAGGGATGAAATTCTGTCATTTGCAGCAACATGGATGAGCCTGGAGAAAATGATGTTAAGTTAAATAAGCCAGGTACAGAAAGAGAAATACCACATGTTCTCACTTATAAGTGGGAGTTAATAAGTGAAAGAGAGAGAGAGAGAGAGAGAGGGAGAGAGAGAGAGAAAGAGAGAAAGGAAGGAAGGAAGGAAGGAAGGAAGGAAGGAAGGAA
>NW_007726564.1:538034-540610 GCF_000696425.1 Galeopterus variegatus | reverse complement strand
CCCGGTCCGGTACGGGGGCAACACTGAGGGTTGTGATCTGTTGCCGGACACGGAAAAAGACAAAAAGACAAAAAAAAAAAAAACAATTTAATTAAAAAATGGACAACTGACCAAAGAGGACGTAAGGATGGCAATTAAGCACTGGAAAAGAGATGCAACATCACTGACCTTTAGGGAAATACACAATAAATCACAATTAAATACCACTTCACATTTATTAGAATGGCTAAAATAAAAGATATCAATAATACCAAATGCTAGCAAGGATGCAGGACAACTGCAGCTCTCATACATTGGCCATACATATTGACATATTCACTCTGGAGAAAGTCTGGCAGTTAAAATACACTTACTGTATAACACAGTAATCCCACTCCTGGTTATTTACTTTACAAAAAAAAAATTTATGTTCACACAAAAACTTGTACATTATTATTTATAGCAGCTTTATATATAATAGTCAAAACCTGGAAAAAACCTAGATGCACTTCAACAAAAGAATGGATTGATTGTATGAGGTGGTACATCTTTATAATATTGTATAACCCCACAATAAAAAGGGACTAACTGCTGTTACATGCAACAAAATAGGTGAATTTCAAAGACATGTTGAGTGAAAGAAGTCAGTCTGAAAAGTGTACATACTGTTTGATTTTGTGTATATAATATTCTCAAAAAGACCAAACTATAGTGGTAGAGATGAGTGCTTGCCGGTGGTCATAGATTGGGGGACAGTGTGATGATAAAGGGGTATTTTTGTAAGATTGATGGAACTATTCTGCATTCTGAATGTAATGGTGATTGTACAAATCTATATGTGTGTTAAAATTCATAACATTGTACACCAAAAAGTCAATTTTACTGTATGGTAATTTTTTTAAATATATATTTTTTAAAGCATTGCATTTGTCATTGCAAATTTAGAAAATATTTCGACCATTCTTGGAATTTACAATATGCCCCTATTATTCAAAATCTAAGTTTTAAATCTACAATTCAAGATGGAGGCAGCTCCATTCACAACCCAAATAACTGAGCAAGTTCTGCAAGCAAGATGTCCTTTTCAGTTAGCAGCCACCGTAGCTTAGCTACTAGGTCAGGAGTTTTTCTGGTATTTCTTCACTCTCTTCTTGATCAGTCCTTGGACCAACAGTCGCATTGGCTACACCAGGGAAAAAGGAAGAGAGGACTGTTACTGCGGCCATTACCAAGAAGATTGGAAGAAAAGAGAAGATGCCACAGTATGAGCCATGATAATATTGCTAAAAGTAAGTGTTTGGGGAGCGTTGCCATGGTTTAAAATAGCAAAAGTTGGGAGAGAAGAAAGAAACAGACCCTTTTGATGCTCTCAATTCTTCTTAAAGCTTATACACACACCATCCCAGCCCAGTTTATCTAGATGTTTCTAAACGCCTGTCATTCTTACTCATTCACCTGACGTTTGCTTCTTATGTCCTTTTCTTTTTTTGTATATATTCTGCATTCTATTTCTACAAAAAATAGACAAATCATAAGCTAATATCAGAAACTGATTTTAAAATAATTTCCAGGAATGTGTCCTAAGTTTAATATAAACTCAGCTCTACTTCTCACAGCTTCCACATATGTAGTCAGTCCTGCATAGTAATTACTGGGTGAACCCTAGTGGTTTTTTGTTTTTGTGTTTTATTTGGGAAATTTCTGAAGTATCTACAAATTCAATCAGATTAAATCATTTCTGGGATAGTTTTATTGCTAAGTGTATTGTATTAAGTTCAAATTTGTATTTCAAAATGCTCAGTAAATCAGAATATTCATTCAACAAAAAGTCAGCCCCACTGGAGACAAATTACCTTTTGCAAAATGAGTAAAGTCCACTATTAGTAAACCATAAAGAATACGCAATGAAGTCATCATTAATTTGTCAGCCACATAACTGGAAAAAAGTGTTTAATGGGTATTTATGAACTACAAAGAAGGAAGTCCAATGGTTGCAATTCTTAATCTTAAGGCCTTACACTTTGTTTCATTCCTAAATGACATTTTAAAATACGTCATAGGAAAAAGACTCAAATAGCTTGCAGTCCCAATGACCTACCTGCCGTTTATTACCCCAATTTCCTTGAAAGTCCTACATAATGAATACTCTTTATATTTTACCTTCCCAAGTATAAATGTCTTAACCCTTCAATGACCATGACTTTAATTCTTTTTAATTTGATTTATTTTTCAGTGTTTTGCATGTAGGAGGCAATTATTAAATAATTGTTGAATGAACAAATTAATGAAGGAATGAGTGCAAGGACAAAAGCTGTAAAAAAAATGTTTTTGCCTAGTTATGCCAGTGAAGATGCTAATCACAGACAGCATGACATAACGCTAAGGGGATGTCCACAGACTCCACCTTCTTCTGTGCTCTCCTCTGAGATGAATAGTCCAGTCTATGGTCTCTAGGCCTTCTCGAGACCCATTGCACTGTACCCCATTTTTCTTCTTAATTAAAACATTTCTTCTGGGCCGACCCCGTGGCGCACTCGGGAGAGTGTGGCGCTGGGAGCGCAGCGACACTCCCGCCACAGGTTCGGATCCTATATAGG
>NW_007726564.1:533360-538024 GCF_000696425.1 Galeopterus variegatus | reverse complement strand
GGTGGGCTCACTGGATGAGTGCGGTGTGGGCGACACCAAGCCAAGGGTTGCAATCCCCTTACCGGTCATGAAAAAGACAAAAAAAAAAAAAAAACATTTCTTCTGAAAGTCATTGCTAAGTTAAGAATGCTTCAAACCAGATGTTTGTGGCAGGTTGAAACATTCTGGCCCAAGCAAACTGCAGTCTCTTCATCTGGGTGACACAAGCACTGGCCTTGGCTATATTCAATTTAGACATCAGAAACTTGTCCCATTTGTACTATGCTATTTACGCATCACACTTATTCAATTTTCCCACATACCTTTCCCAATTATATACCAATTTAATCCATTTACTCTATCTCTACTATAGTAAATATGTTCCCCTTTAGCATTTACTAGCACTTTGGCCCAATTTTCAAGGGCCTCTAACAGGCTTTGTGATTCATTTATTTTTCCTCTTCCTGTTCAATTTCATACTTACCTTTCATCACAAAAATGAATGCTGCTGCTGGAGACAAATGCACTAACAAGAACCTATCTACACAATTAGCCATTTAGTCCTGAAAAACAGAATAATGGCTGCAAAATGGATCTGGGCCACAGGGCAGAAACCGTACTTAAACTTCATTCAGCATCACACCTGCCACAGAGCTGATGTAGTGAAAAATTGTATCATGAAGAGATGCCCATTTAGTCCTGAAAAACAGAATAATGGCTGCAAAATGGATCTGGGCCACAGGGCAGAAACTGTACTTAAACTTCATTCAGCATCACACCTGCCACAGAGCTGATGTAGTGAAAAATTGTATCATGAAGAGATGTCCCAGGTCTGGGTGCCATTTACTGTCCTTTCTGTTATCACTGATCATAGCAGTGAATTCATATGGAACAACATTCCTCCTGCCACAGATCAAAAGGATTTAGAAAAGTATTCCATCATCCTATTTGAGTGATCAATAAAGTAATAATTCAATTTTTTCAGTGTTGGGACCTTGGCAGCTAATTTTAATTATTAACTCTAGCCAGTGGGCGTCAGTAAAACAAGTGTTTCTGAATTACAATAAAGTGCATATGTCTATTTTGTTTTGTGGAAGAATTAGCCAATTCTGACATCTGAAAAGAGGACCAGTCTGACTCATCCAACTCAAAGACATTTCTCTCGGGTATCTCAAAACACCCCTGACTTTCTCCTTTGACACTGACATTTGGCATAATGATCCCGGAGACTGACTTGCAGTTGGTTTACCTTTGCATCATCTATAATATCTCACACTCCATCTCTTTAGTAGGGAGGCTTCTCAGTCTCTGTATGTTTTCCCGCACTTTGTGAAAACGATTTCTCCTATGTGCTAAGAAAATTATCTCAACACTACAAAAGAGAAGCACACATGGAACCTGAAGAACTCTAGCATTTGACACTATGAATAGGATTATTTTGTCCTGTGGAAAGGGAATCAGTTGGTATAACCTGATCAGAAGATTATTAGATTCATAAGAAATTTATAAAAAGACAAACTCATGGGAAACATAATTATTTATTTGGCAGCTTTATTTGAACAGGGTTCTTCCCTGATGTGGCCAGTTTGGGGAGTCTAATGGATGACTTAACAATTTCCCACGCCACGTAACAGATAAAAGGAAAAGCACAGTCACCTGTTGTGGTTGACAACACCCACATTAGCCTTCACAACTTGAGATTACTGAAAAATTGGTCATGGCAAAGATTGCTAGGTGACCACCTAGTTCACATATTCCCCACCCACTCTTTATTACCAGAATCTTACTTTATTCAGGTAGGCACTATGCCCAGCTGAAAGATTGCATTTCCTCGCTGCTTTAGTCCTTTTTATGTTGCTGTAACAGAATACCAGAGATTGGTTAATTCATAAAGAAAATAAATGTATTTGGCTCACAGTTCTGGAGGCTGGAAAGTCCAAGGACATGGTGCCAGCATCTGCACAGCATCTGATGAGGGCCTTCTTGCTACATCACCCCATGTTGGAAGTTGGAAGAGCAAGAGAGGACGTGCTAGAGATAATGAGAGATCAGCCTCAAGCCCTTTTATAATTGGCATTAATCCATTCACAAGGGTGAAGACCTCATGACCTAAACATCTCCCATGAGGCCCCACTTCCCAATTGTTGCATTGGGGAATTAGTTTTCAACACATGCTTTTGGGGGGACACATTCAAATCATAGCACTCATCTTTCTTCAAGCAGTAGTGAGTAATGAGAGTTCAGTGGAAATAATTGGGTGGGGCTTCTGGGAAAGCTTTTAAAGGGAGACAACCCCACAGGAGGGTGTTCGTTTGTAGTCCTCTCTACCACTAACAAACCAGTTCTTCTTTCTGACTGGAACAAGTACATGATGAACAGCAGCACCCTAATGGTTCTAATCATGAACCATTGTGAAGATGAATGAGAGGGGCCAAGGATGAGAAACCAGAAGTGAGAAGAGCTTGGGTCCCTGATAACTATGGCACTGACTTGCCAGCTCTGGACTTCCCATCTCTAAACCTCTTATAGGAGAGAAAAGGAAACCTGTGTCTTTTTAATGTCACAGTTATTTGGGTTTTCTTTTCAGGGGATTCTGATAAACCTAACAGTAATAGACAAAGCAATCATCACAAATTTATTAAGAATTATCTATGTTCATAAAATTAGGTTATGCACTTACATTAATATAGGAAAACTGTAAGAGCTTATCATTGCACCCTTGTTTAAAACTTGTTTTAAGAAATAAGACTGACATTGAGCACAATGAAATGTCAGATTTCTGGCAGAAATACACATAAACCCATCTAATACTCTATATTTCTGTTATGATGCCACTCTCCATATGATTTTTCCTTTTTAATAAGACTGTAAGGTCTTTGAAAGAGAAGCTGTGTCTAATTCATAAATTGAATAACCAATAAAAGCATTACAGCTATGAAAATGTTATATGACTTTTCCTGGCATTCTGCTTATCTCTTACAGATAGGATGATTCCAGCTTGTTCTACTGTGATTTACCCACTTCCCCCCCCAACATTCAAGAAGCTCCTGCTTAACCACTTAAGAACTTGGACTTTCGCAACAGAGAATAGGAAGAAGTAGGAGAGTAGGAGTTCCGTAAGTCAAGGGACACACAGGCACAAAAGCTAAGGGAATATTTTCTTCTTTGTGTTTAGTAGCTTTTTTCAAAGGTTTAAAGTCCAGTTCATCAGAGTCCATAATTTAAATACAATTAAATGCACCCATCTGAAGTGTATAGCCAGGTAAGTTTTGACACATGTATATGTCTTATGCCACTTCTACCCCAAATGTAACATAAAACACTTCAATTAACCCACAATGACCATTGAGCCCATTTGTAGCTCTAGCCCCAGGTAACCACTGATGTGTTTTCTGCTATTCTAAAATTAGTTTTGCCTATTCTGAAATTTTATGTAAGTGGAATTGTAAGGCCTATTCTCCTTTGGATCTGTCTTCTTTCACTCAGCATGATGTTTTTGAGATTCATCCAGGCTTTTTGTTGTATCAGAAGTTCATTTTTTTATGTTAACACAAATAACATTTATTATGAAAAATAACTCTTTTCCAAAAAAAATTAATGAGGTAAGTAACTGCACTGCTTCTGGCAGAAGGCAGGGCCCCTAGTAGAATTAGTCATCCTTTCTATCCCAGCCAAGACAACTAGGCCTCATCCCCCAAAGGTTATTAATTTTCATGGCTTAGTAGTGTTCTATTGCAACAGAATGGAAAGGCAACCTACGGAATTAGAGAAAAATACTAGGGTACTTCAACGAGTTTGTGAAAAAAATAGAATTAAAAGATAATATGTATCTTTTCATGAACTTGTTGAAGTACCCTCGTATTTGCAAACCATATATCTGATAAGGTTTAATCTCCAAAATATAAAAGGAATTCTTGCAACTCAATAGTAAAAAAACTAATAACCAAATTTAAAAGGGGTATCAGGACTTGGATAGATATTTCTCCAAAGAAGACATACAAATGCCCAGTAAGTAGATGGAAAAATGCTCAGTGTCATTAATTATCAGGGGAATACAAATTAAAACCACAATTAGATATCACCTGATACCTGTCAGGATGATTATTATCAAAAAAAAGACAAGAAGTGTTAGCAAAGATATGGAGAAAAAGGAACGCTTGTGCACCATTGGCGGGAAGGCAAAATGGTGCAGTTGCTATGAAAAATAGTGTGGAGGTTCCTCAAAACATTAAAAATAGAACTACCATATGATCCAACAATCCCTCTTCTGAGTATTTATTAAAAATAATTGAAATCAGGATCTTGAAGAGATATCTGCACTCCTTATGTTCATTGAAGCACTTACTAGCAAAGATGTGGAAACAACCTAAATGTCCATCAATAAATGAGCAAATAAAGAAAATGTGGTACATACATACAATGGAATATTATTCAGCCTTACAAAAGAAGATATGTGACAACATGGATGAACCTTGATATGTGACAATATGGATCAACCTCGAGGACATTATGCTAAGTGAAATAAGCCAATCACAGAAAGACAAATTCTACTTGATTCCACTTATATAAAGCATCTAGGGCCAGCCCGGTGGTGCACTGCTACAGTGCGCCGCTTGGGAGCGCAGGAGCGCTCCCACCGAGGGTTCGGATCCCACATACAGACCGGTTCCCGCTCACTGGCTGAG
>NW_007726564.1:519447-532905 GCF_000696425.1 Galeopterus variegatus | reverse complement strand
TGGACACGAAAAAAGAGAAAAAAAGGAAAAAAAAAAAAAAGCATCTAAAATAGTCAAATTTATAGAACCAAAGAGTGAAATGATGTATACCAGGAGCTAAGGGGAGAGAAAAATGTGAGTTACTAATCAATGGACATATTCTTTCAGTCTAGGAAGATGAATAAATTCTAGAGATCTGCTGTACAACATTGTACTTAACAGTCAACAATAATGTTTTATACACTTAAAAATTTGTAAAAAGACTAGATCTTGTATTAGGTGTACTTACCACAATAAAAAAGTTTTAATGCAAAAATATATCACAATTTAGTTGTTTATTCATCTGTTGATGGAAATTTAAATTGTTTCCTGTTATTGGCTATTTTGAATAAAACTACTATGAATGTTTACATATATGCTATTAGAGAGACAAATGTTTTCATTTTTGCTACGAAAATAAACATCTAGTAGTGGAATTTCTTGGTTATCTAGTAAGTCTATTTAACTTTTTCAGAAACCTCAAGACTTTCCCAAAAAACTATTCCATTTTATAGTACCACAGCAATGAATGAGAATTCCAATTGGTCCATATTTTCAGAAATACTTATTACTGTCAGTTTGTTTGTTTTTTTTAGCTATCCTAATGATATGTAGTGGTATCTTGCTGTGGTTTTAATTTACATTTTCCTAACCAGTGATGGTGACTGTCTTTTCATGTTCAATTGGCCGTGAGTAGATCTTCTTTTGTGAAATGTCAATTCAAATTTTTGTCCATTTTAATTGGTTTGTTTAACATCTTATTATTGAGTTGTAAGAGTTCTTTCTATAAGAATTCTAGATACAATTACTTCATTCTAGACAGTCTATTATTGTGCCTTCAAGTTCATTGAACTTTTCATATTCAGTGCCTGTATGTTAAATTCATCCTGTGAATTTTTCAATTAATGTATTTATTTTTTCAGATTTAGAAGTTTCACACAGTTCTTTTTCATATCTTTCAATCTGCCATTCATTATGTTTCTATTTTACTTTAAATTATGGAATATTTACAAGGGGCTATCCAGGGCTCTTTTAAAGTCTTTGCTAATTCCATCATCTCTGTCATTTCTGGGTCTGTTTATCATACCTGAATTTTCTCTTGATAATTGATCACATAATATCTCTAGTAATTTTCAATAGGATGCTGCATTATGGATTCTGTGTTGTTGAGTATATGAATTGTTGTCCTCCTTTAAAGAATGTGGAATTTTAATTTTTCAGGAAGTTAAATTGAAAGGACTGACTAATCCTCTTAAGCTTTCTTTAGGCGGGTCTAATTTAGTCATACTTGTGTTCTGGATTTCTACCCTGTACATATGCAATTTAGTTTTCATCCAAACAATCAAGGGACCCTCTACGCAGAGTTCTGGAGCTCTTTCTCTAAGGAGCTTCCTCTCTTCGGGTACTCTGCCCCACCACTTTCAAGCTGCCTCAACTTCCACGAACTTTCATCTCTGTCACCTCAAGTCAGTGAAACCACCATGCTCTATGTGGATTCCTTCTCCTTGAGCAAGGGTTCATTGGGTACTTATAGACAGAAACCTGGGTCAGTCATAGGATTCACCTTGTTTGTTTCCCTTTCTTTGTGGAACACAATCATGTATGCCTGTGGTCTGATGTCTGAAACCAGTTGCTTTGTATTTTTTTTTCAGGTTACTACTTGATTATAATGGAAGGAAAAGTCCATTAGTAGTTATTCTACTATGAATAGAGGCACATTTATCCTAAAAGAATATTTTTCTGCATATGGATATGTATTGGGAGGGTCATTGAGAAGAGATATGTTGGAGTAATTAAGGTGTATGAGAGCAGTGGATGCAAGAAAACAGAGAATTTTAAGATTAGTTGATGAGTATATGCTCCCTTCAAATAAAGGACTTTAATAGGCCGTGTACTGTACCTGTGACATCCCTCAAGAACTGGCCAAGTGGACCATAAGTGTTATGTAATAATGGAAGTATGTATTCAAGTGTAAAAATAATAGGATGCTAACTATAAATGCTCTAGGAGACCAGAGAAACGAGAGAGAAATAGAATGGAAAAACCAGGGATATTTATTTAGAGAAGTGAATCCTGAAAAAGTGATAAGATTGAGATAAGCTAAAGAATGTGAAGATAGGCTTAAGAAGGAAATATCCAAGTGTTCCAGCTGCCTCCCACAGGGAAAATTATCAAGGCTTAAATCAAAAACCTGCTTGAATCTGTTCGAGTCAAGTGAGCTCTATAAGTGCCTGGTGTCCATTGCCTCGCTAATTAGCATTATATATCCACTCTGACTATGAGATAATATCTGTTGAAGTCCTTTGAAAACAATAGATCCTATGCAAATAGTTGTCAATATCATTATTAATCCATGTATGTGGGGTGGAGGTCAGGTAGAATTCCTACCCAAATTCTCAATAGCTATTATCAGAACAGCTCTGTTTTAAAATAAGCAGAGTCCAATCTATAAAAACAGTGAGTATCACATGTTTCAAAAATACCCTCTGCCCAGTTAAACTTGCCTGACTAACCCAAGGGTGATATCCAAAGATGCCACTTTGTACTTAGATCTGTTATTTCAATAAGATGCTGATAGATTTAGCAGATGTTGCAACAAACAAGTAAATATGTTCCAGGCAATATATCTGTAGACAGACATTCAGGATATCACTCACACACACACACACACACACACACACACACACACACAATGCTTTATTCTTTCCAATGTAATCACAAGTAACATTTTATGACTAATTACAGATACATACAAATATTCATGGTCTACTGGGAGAAGTGTCACCATGTGGCATGACTTTCAAAGACCTTAAACATCTTGTACATAATTATATAACTGAGAGAATATTTCAACATTGTGAACATTCTGTATTTCACATATCAGATTGTTATGTGACTTGGTGAAAAAATCACCACCCAATCAGATCACATATAAGTCACAAATTACATGTACTAGATTGAGAATGTTGTTTAATATCTATCTGTGCCTAAGTTTCTCCATGTCTAAATTGACTTTATTATCTAAACCAAACAAGTTGGTGGAAAGAAGGAAGAACAGAAGTTTGCTCTGGGGAAATAAATGTTATATATACATTTAAAAAATATCTATCTGTGCCTAAGTTTCTCCATGTCTAAATTGACTTTATTATCTAAACCAAACAACTTGGTGGAAAGAAGGAAGAACAGAAGTTTGCTCTGGGGAAATAAATGTTATATATACATTTAAAGGAAACAATCTTATAATATTATATGGAATTGTTGCTGTACAAATTTCCCCCATGGACACTAGAATGAAAAATTAAGACTGAAGGCACAAGCAAATATGGCATTAAATTCCTTCAGTTTTTAAGATAAATAGGAGTCATACATCATTCTCACTTTTATCCTTTCCTCTGGCAAAATAAAAATTCTGTGGTCTATAGGGAAGCTACATTTAGCCAGATAATTGAGCTTAATATTAAAAATCGGGATTACAAAAACACATGGCTAAAGGAAGACATTTGTTGCAAAGCAGAAAAGATCTATTCCTTAAACCAAGAAAATATTTGGAAATGTTCTTCAACTTTTTAGTTCGCCAATTACTTTTTGGCTTCAGTTCTTCATAGAGGTTGAGCCACTATGTCCTTAGTCTTTAGTGGGGTCAGCTATGCCTTATACATCACCCCCCCACACACACACACACACCCCAGAATATGCTGGGCAGGGCCATGGCTTCTCTCTGCAGTGCTGCGCAGTGAAGCACAGAGAGGCGTCCACAGTGGTAAGTAGAGTCCTGTCTACAAAATCCTGATCTTAAAGATCGCAAGGCCTAGGTTTTTTCCTAGTCTCTCTGTGTAATGGCTTTCCTTAAGTTTTAACTATAAGAAACATATGAGAACGTGTGGTTTCAGATAAATCCAACCGCCACCAGCTAGAATTAACACAGTAACTGTCAGGACAGAGTGACTTGTTCTTCTACCTCTTGGGAGTTCATATCAGCATTTCTAATGCCAACTCACCACAAAGGTTTTTATTAAAACATTTTTTATGAGGGCAAGTGCTAGTAAATAGCAAAAGCCTACTCTAAATTCTTTCACCCTATTATCCTAAGAAAATAATCATCTATATACATGATATTTATCTGTAAGGATCATTTCAAGTAGCAAAAAAATTGGAAACACCCTAAATATCTATCTAATAGAAGACTGGTTCAATAAATTATTGTGTGTGCATATAATGAAATATTATATATCTATTAAATGATGAAGTATAAGAATATTTAATGACACGGAATTATGTTCATGAACATTATGTTAAATAGAGAAAATTAGAGAAGAGTAATTGCTACATGATCCCTGTTTAAAAATTAAATATATAGAGAGAAGCATAGAATATAAATTAAAATATTAATAGTGTTCTCTATGAGTGATGGAACTATGAATGTTTTCTATTTTATTTATGATTTCTGATTTATTTGTACATATATATTTTTACACAATGAAAATATGCAATAAAATAAGATAATTTAAAAAATCTGAATTGTTAGAGTTGAAACCATATCATATCATTTCATAGTCCAGCTTTCAATATATTAATCCATGCTCTGATATTTACAATTGTATTACTGTATTTTACTTCTATGTTTTATCTCTCATTGAGATTCTCAGTGGAGATGAGGAAGTAAAAGAGTCGCTAATGTGTTCCCTGTATAATCAGCAAAAGATTATGTGCAAAACCATATTTGTTTCATGTGAATATTTCTCTGAGATTTCATATATGTGTGTATGTGAGAAAGAGCACATAAAACACAGCTCACCCTTGCTATGAATGTAAAATAAGGTAGCGAGAAAGAATAAGTGCCCCATTTTTTTCTTGTTAAAATCTGGGAAAGTACATAAAGAGGGAATTTGGCTTAGAAAGTACAGAATATATTCCAGGGTACTTGTTGGAATTTGGGGATGGCTTACCTGAGTGGTTCTGGCTCAGTGCCTCTGATGAGATCACATTCAAGATAATCAGATGTGACTCAGTCATCTGAAGACTTGACAGACTGGAGGATCTCTTTCCACTGTGGCTAACTCACATGGTTGGCAAGTTAGCACTGGTTGTTGGGAGGTTTCATTTCCTCCCCAAGTGAACCTCTCCAAAGGTTGCTTGAGTGTCCTCACAACATGGTCTCCTCTTCCCCCCAAGAACCAGGCAGAATCTACTATTTTATGACCTAGCCTACAAATTTCGGTGGCACATCATTTTATTGAAAAGAAAATGGTCATCTTCATTGCTCCATAATTGTAAAACATTCTAATTATTAGATTTATAAACACCAATTAGAATAATGAATCCATTTAATTTTTTCGTTACTACATCATCTATTTCTTTCTACTCACCTTTGTATGCACAACTATCTGTCCATTTATTAATGATACAGTATCAAGTAAGTTTCAGTGCACAAACATTATAAATGATGAAAAAATGTGTCATATGTCTTTTGGTAAAACCGAGTGGTCTAGATTCTGGCTGCAAAATATTGCATAATGAAGTCCTTTCTGTTGCATAACTAACAACAAAAATACCGTGCTCCTTTTTGCCCTCAGAAATACACTGATCATTCATCTATTCTTGAGTTTGGGAAAATTTATCTGGAATATTGTCATCTGAAGTCAAATAGTCTAGGATTTTGATTATACAATCAATTTCACAGCCATTAGAATCTAGGAGAGTGTTGCTATCTTCTTGAATTTATCTTCTGATTCATCTAACAATTTTGAAAACTCTTCCTCCCAACTTTTTCTCTTTGCCATCATTAAAAAAATCATTAATTCCTGATTCTCAACTGTACCCAATAAAAGATAAAAACATAAATAAATAAACTATAAAGATGATGGCTCCATAGTTCTGCTATACCTTCTTGAAAGGTGATACACTACAATAATTTTAAAAGTTTGGGCCGTCCCGGTGGCGCACTGGAGAGTGCGCCGCTTGGGAGTGCGGCGGTGCTCCCGCCGAGGGTTCGGATCCCATGTGGAGACCGGTTCCCGCTCACTGGCTGAGCGCGGTGCGGGCGCAACACCGAGGGTTGCGATCCCATTGCTGGTTAGTAAAAAAGACAAAAAGGAAAAAAAAAAAATTAAAGGATAGTGTAATAGTAGTGATTTATTTGACTATCGCATTATTCCGCTCACTGGCTGAGCGCGGTGCGGGCGCAACACCGAGGGTTGCGATCCCATTGCTGGTTAGTGAAAAAGACAAAAAGGAAAAAAAAAAAAATTAAAGGATAGTGTAATAGTAGTGATTTATTTGACTATCGCATTATTCTTCTAGGTTAGTCCATCATTCTTTTTTAGGATAGTTGGGAATAATTGTTAGGTAAAAATGAAATGATTCTTAGGATGATGAAACAGCAAAATGCTTCAAGACACAGTAAAGAAAGATCACTGAGATTCTATACCATATCTTAGATTTATAAAAGAGTCTAGGATGGGCCCATATAATAATTGCAACATAAAATGAGTTTTATTATATCTTTCTAAAAATAGTAAATTTTTTCTTTGTTCTTTGGAAGACCTCTAAGAAAAAAATAAATGTCATGAAATATTAACCTTATAAAGAAATAGAACTGCTCAAAAAAGAAACTAAAAAGATAAAACTGTCCAGTCCGTCGTGTCTTTTCACCTAAAACAAATCTATCCAATGCATTGAAGCAGATGAAGGAGAAAAGATGAGTTTGCATAGAAAGCATTGCCTTTGCTTTTCTGGTCCTGCCTTGGACAAAGACCTTTATCATAGCCTCCACCTGCCTGACGACCTGCCTTGGAACTCCCGACTCCCACCAAGTCCCACCTGAGGACACAGCCGCTCTCACCCGGCAGAGCCTATTAGGAGTAATCTCAGGCTACGTGATAGAGTCCTGGCTCGCAACTGAAGATTTGCATTTCATGAGCAGCCTTCCCAAAGTGGTAGACAGCCCTGCTGGGAAGGCCTTCCTTTTGTACTGGACCTGTCTGTCTCTGGGTCTTTTGTCTTGGTTTATCCCTCTTCATCCTATCACTGAAAGGTTACATGACCTGCTCAGCAATAGGAGATAAGAGTCAGATTTAACTGGTTAGTAGGAAGCTTTCCTTATGGAATGTTGTCATTTTCCTGAGAGAAATTCCAAATTTTTCAAAGCGTCGGAATTTTTTTCAAAGCATCGGAACTTATCAAACCCTTTTTCAAAGATGGTATCTGCAAAGTCATGGCCTGAAAGTTGAATTTGGCTGTCTCATGACCTTTGCTTAGCCAGTTGAGCATCACTTGAATTAGAATTTATTTAGTGTACTGTAGGTTTCTATTATTTGTATTCTGCCTTTTAACACTTGTACATTACCTATCTGCTCACGAGAGCATGCAAATACAAAATACCTGCTCTAAATGCCATCTAATTTTTAATCTTTTTAACCTTTAGCTAAAAAACTTCCAAAAATGTATTTTCTTTCTGTCCTGCAAGAAGAAATCACCTTTAAGACACTCTTTAATCTATCCAATGTATATAAAAAGATGGAATGTTAGAACATCAATTTCAACTCTAAGGACAGGGAACAGATTGCATGGGTTGGTCAAAATCTCCACTCAAAAGGACCAGACAGAGCAGCTTGCACTACATTTGACACAGCATTTTAACTTTTTATTTTATTTTTTTCATTGTACATGTTTATAAGGTACAATTTGTTGTTTCAAAACATACACATATTGTATAATGATCTAATCAGAATAACTAGCATATTTATCACTTATCATTTCTTTGTGGTTAAAATAGTGAAGATCCTCTTTTCTGGCTATCTTGAAATATACAATATGATATTATTAGCTAATTGTCAACCTAGAGTACCATAATTTATTCTTCCCATCTAAATGTAACTTTGTAACTTTGTACCAATCTACCAACCTTTCCCCAGCCATCTCTTCCTCCTCCCTTTCTTTGCCTCTGGTAACCACTATTCTACTCTCTATTTCTCTCTTTTTTTCTCTTTAAAATTTATTTTTCGTAATTGACCCATGATAATTGTATATATTTATGTCGTACAATATGATAATACGGTACATTCATACTGTGTGAAATGATCATATCAGGGTGCTTCGTGTATCCATCACCTCAGTCATCTGTCACCTCTTTGTGTCAGGAATGTTCAACATCATCTTGACTAGCTATTCAAATACACACAGTACTCGGTTGGTGACTGAGGTCTCTCTATATTACTACAGTCCACTAGACCCCATTCTTCTTATCTCTCCACTATTTTGTATCCACTGATCACCCTCCCCCCACCCCTCCTAACCACTAATCTACTCTCTTCTATGAGATCAACTTTTTTAGCTTCCACATGAGTGAGAACATATGGTATTAGAAACTATTTAAATTATCTTGTCTATTTTATCCACTTTTCAAATCAAATAATATTCATTGAGCACCTGATCTGTTCCAGACATTAAACTAGGCACTTTTTAACCTACATTTCCTCTTTTAAAACAAGGAGGTGAGTTTTAGTCTCCCAGTTTTCCTCAGTGAGAAAAATGAAGGGAAGAGAAGACAGATGACTTGCCTACGGCAGAAAGATTGCCTTTCATACAAGGGATGTCTTCCTGAAGACTTTGCAAACTCTGATTGACATTTATGTATTTTAAGACTATTCCCATGACAAAAGATATTGAGTATTTATGCTCACCAGCTAAAGTGGAAATGTTTCCATAAAATAAATACGGATTATAATCAATAGGCATAAACAGTTTTAATATTATGTAGTTCTTAACCAGTTTTGGGGAACTGCATTATTTCAAGTTGTTTGCATTAAGAGAGACTTAATACTTTATATCAATACTAATTCAAAACTTGCACACATAGGACCACATCGTATCATTTGACTGAGCTAGAGAGCCCAGATCCTAACCCTAACCTCCCA
Organism: Galeopterus variegatus; assembly: GCF_000696425.1. Taxonomy (NCBI): domain Eukaryota; kingdom Metazoa; phylum Chordata; class Mammalia; order Dermoptera; family Cynocephalidae; genus Galeopterus; species Galeopterus variegatus. The sequence continues at coordinate 523,972 of NW_007726564.1, read as the reverse complement.
AACCCAAATTCAGAGCTCTTAACACTATATGTTTGAACAAGCTAAGTTTCCTACGAAACTGAGAAGTATCCCATGTAAATCAGTGGGAACACAGTCACAGTTTTCTTTTTCTTTTTTTTTTTTTTTGTCTTATGTCTTTTTCCGTGTCCGGCAACGGATCGCAACCCACAGTGTTGCCCCCGTACCGGACCGGGGACCAGCCACGGGATCGCAACCCTCGGTGTTGCTCCCGCGCCCCGCTCAGCCAGTGAGCGGGAACCGGTCTGTATGTGGGATCCAAACCCTCGGGCGGGAGCGCCGCCGCGCTTCCCAAGCAGCGCACTATCCAGTGCGCCACCAGGCCGGCCCTTCTTTAATTTCTTTAATTAGTGTTTCATAGTTTCCATTATTAAATTTTTTCCCTAGGTATTTTGTTGTTGTTTTTGTTGCTGTTGTAAATGGGATAGCCTTCTCGATTTCTTTTCTTGCCACTCCACTGTTGATGTATAGAAATACTACTGAGTTTTGTATGTTGATTTTGTATCCCACAACTTTACTGAATTTGTTTATCAGGTTAGGAGTTTCTCCGGTAGAGTACTTAGGTTTCTCTCTCTATAAAACCATATCATCTGAAAAGAGGGACAACTTGACTTCCTCCTTTCCAATTTGGACACCCTTTCTTTCTTTCTCTTGCCTAATTGCTCCAGCCAGAACTTCCAGTACTATGTTGAATAGAAGTGGTGAGAGTGGACATACTTGATTTGTTCCAGTTTTTAGGGAGAAACCTTTCATCTTTTCTGCATTCAGTATGTTAGCTGTGGGATTGTTGTATGTAGCCCTTATTGTATTAAGGTACTTTCCTTCTATAACTAATTTGCTGGGGGTCTTTATCATGAAGGGATGTAGAATTTTATCAAATGATCTTTCTGCATCTATCTAGATGATCACTTTTTTTATCATTCTGTTGATGAATACATCAGTATTACATTTATTGATTTGCATATGTTGAATCATCTTTGCTTCCCTGGGATAATTCCCATTTGATCATGGTTTATAATCTTTTTGATGTGGTCGGATTTGGTTTGCTAGTATTTTAGAGAGGATTTTTGCATCTGGTTTTATTAAGGATATTGGCCGGTAGTTTTCTTTTTTTATTGTGTCCTTTCTTGGTTTTGGTATCAGGATAATGCTGGCCTTATAGAGTTTGGAAGAATTCCATTCATTTCAATTTATTGAAATAGTTGAAGTACTGGTATTAATTCTTTAGATGTGTGGTAGAATTCAGCAATAAGTCTATCTGGTCCCAGGCTTTTCTTTGTTGGGTGACTTTATATTACTGAATCAATCTCATTACTTGTTATTGGTCTATTTAGATTTTCTATTTCTTCTTGGGTCAGTCTTGGTAGGCCATATGTGTCCAGGAATTTATCCATTTCCTCTAGGTTTTCATATTTATTGGTGTATGGTTATTCATAATAGTCTCTGATGATCCTTTGTATTTTGGTGCTATCTGTTGTAATGTCTCCATTTGCATTTCTGCTTTTATTTTATTTAGGTCTTTTCCCTTTTATCTTTGCCAATTTTGTTTTTCTTTTCAAAGGATTTTAGTCTCAAGTCCATTTATTTCTCCATTGATTTTTATTCTTTATTTTTTTCTACTATTTTGGTTTAGTTTGTTCTTGCTTTTCCAGTTCCTTGAGGTGCACTTTTAGGCTGTTTATTTGAAATCTTTCTATTTTTTTTTTTTTTTTTTTTTTTTTTTTTTTTTTTTGATGTAGGCATTTATTGCTATAAAGTTTTCTCTTAGTACTGCCTTGGCTATATCCCATAGGATTTGGTATGTTGTGTTTCTGTCTTCATTAGTTTCAAGAAATTTTTTGGTTTCCTTCTTAATCTCTTTTTTGACCCACTGGTCATTCAAAAGCATATAATTTAATTTCCATGTATTTGCATAGTTTTATAAATTCCTCTTCATATTGATACCTAGTTTTATTCCATTATGGTCAGAAAAAATACTTGATACGAGTTCAATTTTAATGAACCCATTGAGACTTACATTGTGGCCTAATATATGGTCTGTCCTAAAGAATGTCTGTGGGCTGATGAAGAGAATTTGTATTTTGCAGCTGTTGGGTGAAATGCTCTGTATATGTCTCTTAGGTCCCTCTGGTCTATGGTACCATTTGTTTATGTATTTATTTATTTTTATTTTAGCATAATGAGTTGTACATATCTGTGGGGCACAGTATTAAGTATCACTACCTGTGTGCAATATGTGATGCTCAAATCAGGATAATTAGTATATTCAACATCATACAATGTAATTGTATTTCATGTCCCTTTACCATTTCCTCCCTTATCACCCTTTACCCACCCCCTTCTCCACTTCTGGTAACCTCGGTTCTGTTCTCACCCTCATGAGTGAGCCCTGGGGTATTTCTCTTTATGTGCCTGGCTTATTTTACTCAACATGATTTTGTCTAAGTTCATCCATGTTTCTGCAAATGGCAATATGGCATTCTTTTTTATAGCAGAGTAGTATTCCACTGTTATACCACATTTTCCTTATCCAGTCATCTGATAATCAACATTTAGGTTGGATGCAACTCTTGGATATTGTAAATAGGGCTGGGATAAACATGGAGGTATCCCTTTGACATGGTGATTACTATTCCTTTGCATATATACTCAGCAGTGGAATTGCTGGAACATACAGCAGTTCTATCTGTAGTTGTTTGAGGAGACTCCATACCATTTTCCACAGTGGCTGCACCAACTTACAGTCCTGCCAACAGTGTAGGAGGGTTCCTTTCACTTCATCCTTGCCAGCTTTTGTTATTCTATGTCTGTGATATTAGCCAATCTAAGTGGCATGAAATCATGTGTCAATGTGGTTTTAATTTGCATTTCCTTGATGATTAGTGATGTTGAACATTTCTTCATCTCTCTGTTGGCCATTTATATATCTTACTTTGAGAAATGTCTATTCAGTTCCTTCACCCATTTTTTAATTGGGTTACTTGTTTTTTTACTGTTAATTTGTTTGAGTTCCTTGTATATTAGATATATATATAAAAGATAAATCCTTTGTCATATGCGTAGTTTGCAAATATTTTCTCCCACTCTGTATGTTGTCTTTTTGCTTTGTTAATTGTTTCTTTTGCTATACAGAAGATTTTTAGTTTGATGCAACCCCATCTGTTTATTTTTTTCTTTTGTAGCTCTATGCTTTCGGGGTCATGTTCATAAAGTCTTTGCCCATTCCTACTTACTCAAGTATTTCCCTTATGTTTTCTTTTAGGAGTTTTATAGTTTCAGGTCTCATATCTAATCCATTTTGTGTTGATTTTTGGTATATGGCAAGAGGTATGAGTCTAGTTTCATTTTTTAAAAAATGGATGTCTACTTTAACCAGCATCATTTATTGAAGAGGCAGTCTTTTCCCCAATGAATGTTCTTGGTGCCTTTGTCAAAGATCAATTAGCTGTAGGTATGTGGTTCTGGGTTCTCTATTCTGTTTCACTGGTCCAAGTGCCTGTTCTTAAGCCAGTACCATGGTGTTTTGATTACTATATCTTTGTAGTATAATTTGAAGTCAGGAAGTATTATGCCTCCAGCTGTGATTATTTATTTATTTATTTATCTATTTATTTATTTCGCTCAAGATTGCTTTAGCTATAGGGGGTCTTTTGTCATTCCATTTGAATGTCAGAATTATTTTTTCTATTTCAGTGAAGAATGTCCTTGGTATTTTGGTGGGGATTGCACTGAATTTGTATATAACTTTACATAGTATGGACATTTTCATAATGTTCATTCTCCCAGTCCATACCCATCTTTTTGTGTTTTCTTTAAATTCTTTCAACAGTGGTTTATACTTCTTGTTGTAGGGATCTTTACCACCTTGGTTAAATTGATTCCTAGGTTTTTGTTTTTGTTTTTTTTTTTTACTTTTGGTGACTGTTGTAAATGTGCTAGCTTTCTTGATTTCTTTTTTAGCTGGTTCACTGTTGGAATATAAAAATATTACTGATTTTTACATGTTGATTTTTTATCCTGCAACTTTACAGACATCGTTTATCAACTCTAGGAATTTTTTTTTTGTAGAGTCTTTAGGCTTCACTCTGTATAGGATCATGTCATCTGCAAACAGGGACAATTTGACTTCATCTTTTACAATCTGGATGCCCTTTATTTCTCTCTTGCCTTAATGTTCTGGCTAGTACTTCTGAATCTATGTTAAATAGGATCAGCAAGAGTGGGCATTGTTGTCTTGTTCCCATTCTTAAGGGAAAAGCTTTCAAATTTTCCCCATTCAGGATGATATTAGCAGTGGGTTTGTTATATATGGCTGTAATTGTGTTGAGATACTTTCCTTCTATACCTAATTTTCTGAGAGTCTTTACCATGAAGGGATGTTGAATTTTATCAAATGCTTTTTCAGCATCTGTTGAGATAATCATATCGTTTTTGTCTTTGATTTTGTTGATGTGATGTACCAAATTTATTGACTTGTTTTTTTTTTTTTTTTTTCCTTTTTGTCTTT
>NW_007726564.1:488669-518824 GCF_000696425.1 Galeopterus variegatus | reverse complement strand
TTTTTTATCCTGCAACTTTACAGACATCGTTTATCAACTCTCCGAGTTTTTTCTGTAGAGTCTTTAGGCTTTTCTATATACAGAATTATGTCATCTGCAAACAGGAACAATTTGATATTGTCTTTTCCAATCTAGATGCCCTTTATTTCGTTCTTGCCTAATTGTTTGGGGTTTTGGTTTTTTTTTTTTGGTCTAATAGTGTTTGCTTTAATATATCTGGGTACTCTGATGTTGGGTGCCTATATATTTATGATTGTTATATCTTCTTGCTGGATAGATACCTTTATCATCATACAGTGGCATTCTTTGTGTCTTTTTACAGGTTTTGGTTTAAAGTCTATTTTATCTTTTATCTTTATAAGAATAGCTACCCCCAGTCATTTTTGATTTCCAATTGTATGGCATTTCTTTTTTATACCTTCACTCCTAATCTCTGTGTGTCTTTACAGGTGAGGTGAGTCTCTTATAAATAGCATATAGTTCAGTTTAGCTTTTTTAATCCATTCAGCCAGTCTGTCTATTGAGTGGAGAATTTTATCCATTTACATTTAGAGTTGATAATGAAAGGTATTTTCTTCTGTGATTTTATCAATTTTCACTTGGACATTTTAAATAACTTTTGTTTCTTTCTTTCCATTTTATTGTTTGTCTTTGGTGTTTGTTGGGTTTTGGAGGTGGTAAGATACAGTTTCCTTCTCTTTATTGTTTGTATTTGTGTTCTATCAGTGGGGTTTGTTCTTTTTGTCTATTCATGGTAGTGATTATTATTTTTTGGATTCCAGATGCAGGACTCCCTTGAGGATTTATTGTAGGGCTGGTCATGTAGTGGTGAACTCCCACAGTTTTTGTTTATCTGGAAAATATTCTATTTCTCCCTCATTTCTGAAGGATATCATTGCTGGGTATAGCATTCTTGGCTGGCAGTTTTTTTCTTTTAGTATTTGTAATATATCATCCCATTCTCTTTTTTAGAGTTTTTGTAGAGTTTCTTTCAAGAAGTCTGCTGTTAGTCTGATAGGGACTCCCTTATAGGTGACTTGACACTTTTCTCTTGCTGTTTTCAGGAGTCTCTCTTTGTCTTTGAGTTTTTCCAGTTTGACTATCATGTTCCTCATGGAGGACCTTTCTGGATTGAGTTTGTGGATCTTGGAGCTGCCTGAATCTGCAGTTCAGTGTGTCTCCCCATACCTGGTAAGTTTTCTGCTGTTATTTCATTTAATGTGTTCTCAGTGCAATTTCCTTTCTCCTTCTCTCCAAGGACACTCATTATGAGAATGTTTGTACTCTTAATGTTGTCTGCTGTCTCTCTTAGATTTTCTTCATTTTTTCAATTTTTTTTTTTTTTTTGTCCACCTAAGTTGTTTTGAACATACTGTCTGATCCGGCTGTTTGATCAAAAGTTCTTCTGCTTGCTCTAGCCTGCTGCTTAGGCTCTCAGTTGTGGTTTTTATTTTGTTGAATGGCTCCTTCAGTTCCATGAGTTCTGCTACATTTTTTTTAAAGTATTAATCTCTTTGTAAATTTCCTCCTTCATATCCTGGATAGTTTTGCTCAGTTCATTGTGTCATCAAATGTGTCTTCTTGTATCCCACTGAGTTTCCTTAAGATTTTTACTCAGAATTTCTTTCAGTCATTTCAAGGGTTCCCTGCTCTGTGGGGTCTTGTACTTGAGAGTTATTATATTCCTTTGGTGGATTCATTTTCTTGTTTTTCGTATTTGTAGTATCTCTATATTGTGTCTGGTCATCTAGTAAGAGCAGTTGCTTCTTCTATTGTTCTCCTTCCCTGGACTCTACTAGTGATCCTCCTTGTGTCAATGCAGTCAAGTGATCAGCAGCCTGCCTACACAGTGACAGTGGCTGCTGTGGTTGCTGCCTTGGTAGCAGGCCACCCTTATGGTAGCAATGGTTGTGGATGTGGCTTTGGCAGGCTGCCTGTGTGGCAACAGTGCTCCAGCAGTGGTGGGCTGATCACACAATGATGGTGGCTGCCCTGGCATCACCAGGGCTGGCAGCAACTGCATCAGTGATAGTTGTAGCAGCCACCAACTTTGCTGTGGTGCAAAAAAAAAAGTTTGAAATTTTGCAGCAGTGGCCCATTAAGCTACAGTGTCAGAAGTGGCTCTCACTGCAGTGGCAGCAACGCCAATGGCTGCAACTGCCTCCCTCATATTTGTCCTTGGAAATAGTGGGGTTACCTCATGGCAGTGACAGCAGTGTAAGTGGCTGCAGCAGCACCAGCAGCTGTAGTTGTCTCTCTCACATCTGCAGTGTCATGGCAGCAGCAGGGTTACCTCATGGAGGCAGCACAGTGGTGCCAGCGGCTGCAACTATTTCCTTCATATCTGCAGTGTCCTTAGCAGCACTGGGGTTACTTTGTGACAGCAGCAGTGGCAGCAGAGGTTGCAATTTCCTCCATCACATATGAAGTGTACTTGGCATCAGTGGGACTACCTCTTGGTGGTAGCATTGGAAGCAGTGGTAGTAGCCACCACCTCCCTTGTGTCTGCTGAGTCTGAAGCTACAGTGACAGGCAACCTACAGGACTGCTGAAATGTGGGGACATGCTCTGTGATGGGCAATGTTTCTGGAACTAAACGATGGCTCTGGCAACTGTGGCAGCAGTGGCAGTAGGCCCATTTTGATCTTCTTCTGCAGAAGGAACACACCATGGGTACCTCTTGTCTGCCATCTTCCTGTAAGTCCTTTATGGTTCCATTAAAATCCAATGTTTTCTTGTTGATTATCTGTGTTAATAATCTGTCCAATGCTGAGAGTGGGGTGTTAAAGGCCCTAACTGTTATTGTGTTGGTGTCTATCTCTCCCTTTAGATCTGATAATATTTGATGTATATAAATGGGTACTCTAGTGTTGGCTGCATATATATTCATAATTGTTATGTCCTCCTGCTGTATTGATCCCTTTATCATTATATAGTGCCCTTCTTTTTTTTTTTTTTTTGTCTTTTTTCGTGTCCGGCAACGGATCGCAACCCTCAGTGTCGCGCCCGTACCGGACCGGGACCGGCAACGGGATCGCAACCCTCGGTGTTGCTCCCACACCTCGCTCAGCCAGTGAGCGGGAACCGGTCTGTATGTGGGATCCGAACCCTCGGCGGGAGCGCCACCGTGCTCCCAAGCGGCGCACTGCAGCAGTGCGCCACCGGGCCGTATAGTGCCCTTCTTTGTCTCTTAGTATAGATTTTGATTTAAAGTTGGTTTTACCTGATATAAGTACATCTACTCCTGCTCACTTTTTTTCCCCCATTTGCATGTAATATCTTTCTCTGTCCTTCCACTTTCAGTCTCTGTGTGTTTGTAGGTAGCATATGGATAGGTCTTTTTTTTTTAATCCATTTAGCTAGTCTATGTCTTTTAATTGGAACATTCAATCCACTTACATTCAAGGTTGTTATTGATATATGAGGTCTTAGTCCTCTCACTTTGTTGGTTATTTTCCAATTGTTTTGTGTATACTTTGTTCCTTTCTTCCTCTCAATGTTTATCTTTGCAGTTTAGCGGTAGAAGCTACTAGACAGTACTGCAATGAAGAGGCCTCTCCAGCTACTTCTTGGGCAGTGGGCAGGGCCACTAGTTAGGCCTGTAATGAAATGACCCATTCATTGCCTTCTGGGTGGTGGGCGGAATTTCTAGGCAGGCCTGCAGTGAAGTGACCTGTCCAGCTTCTTGTGGGTGGTGGACAGGGTCACTAGGCAGGCCTGCAGTTAAGTGGCTCATCCAGCTTCTTCTGGGAAGTGGACAGGGCCACTAGGCAGGCTTGCAGTGAGGGGGAAGGTGCAGTTGCTTCTGAGATGGTTGGCCAGGCTGTTAGGGAGAGTTATTCAGGACAGAACTGCCTGGCTGCTTCTCTGCTTCTCCAGGAGTGGCAGATGCATTTTATTTCCATGGCCTGAGAGCATATTCATTAGGGTAGATACCCATGAGCTGTTTTTCTGGGTTAGGCATTCAGGTGCACACAACTCAGTTAGCTGGCAGGGATGGGGGTAGGAGGAGGAATGGGGGGTGGTCTGCCTGAGGAGTGTCCGCCTGTCTGATCTCTGTCTGGGGATATGGGGATACATCAGTTAAGCAGGACTAAAGTTGGCTTCCCAGATTGCAGAACGAAAGTGACAGCCACTGTGAGCCCAGGCTTCCAGCTGCTAGGATCAGGGCATTGTAATATCTTGTTTGAGTGTGCTGGGATGAGGGCAGAGCCTTAAGGCTGGGGAAGTGCTATGGCTACTGTCCCAAAGTCAGGGCATGCTCCTATTAAGGCTATGGTTTTAAAATGGCACCGTCCTGCATTGACTTGGGTCCCAAGGTTGGGGGGTGGAGAGTGTACTGTTTGGGCTAGTGTTCTAGAATGGTGCAGTGCATGTTTTCTAGGGCCTTGCATACACGTGGCTTCAGGTTTACCCTGCCAAAAGATCTGTGGGCCTGTGATGAGGGCAGGGGTTTGTGTGGGTCCTCTGCCTACCTTTTTGCTACAAGGAAAATTTCTTCCTGTAACAATTCTGGTATTGGAGACATGATAGCTGAGGCCATGTGCCTCTCTCTCCTCTCTGTGCCACCATCCTGGGGTTTCATGCTCCACAGGGATCTCACCAATCTCCTGCTGCACTCCTACACTCCTCCACCAATGCTCCCATCAATATTTAGCTGTCTGTTAGTTGTTCTGGTTCTTTTTATGCTCCACAGGGATCTCACCAATCTCCTGCTGCACTCCTACACTCCTCCACCAATGCTCCCGTCAATATTTAGCTGTCTGTTAGTTGTTCTGGTTCTTTTCTGGGGGGAAGCACCCTGTGTACCTCTAGTCCACCATCTTGCCCCCTCTGACACAGCACCTTATCACTCCATTAGGATCCTGTCACCCACATCTGTAAATAGTGGTGCTTTATACCTGTCAAAGAGTTTCTTTGACATTGTGCAAGAATAATATTAGAAATTTGAACTATATCATATCATATGTCACATCAAGATATATGACTTATGTCATAGAATCTTACAGAAAGTTTCCTCTCAATTTTTTATAATATTCTTTAAAGACAAAAGAATTATTATCATTTTCCCTAGAATAAAAAAATATTTCTAATCTCATAAAGAATAAAGATAAAGGGCTACATGGTGCATTCATGCATATAAAAAGTTAATAAAAAGTGACTGCAGATGGGTAGTGAGGGGACACCTCTGTATCTTGGTTGTGGTGGTGGTTACATGAATCCATACGTAGGATATATTTTCTTAGAACTACACACGTAAAAAATTAGTACTTGTAAAAACTGGTGAAATTGCGGTAATATCTGTCATCTAGTTAATTGTATTATGCCAGTGTCAATTTCCTGGTTTTAATAATTAATTTTAGTTATGTAAATGTTACCTACCATGGGGAATGGGGGAAGAATTGGTTGAAAAGTACACAGAACCTCTCTGTATTATTCTGGCAACTTCTTGTGAGTCTATAACTAGTTCAAAAAAAAAAAAGTTAATTGGAAGATTGAGAGCCCATTCTAACATTTATTTCTTTTCAGAGAAGTTGATGGCCAGTGCTTTAATAACATGTTATCTACACAAAATGCAATTCTTTTCATTTGAAAAACCCAGTAGAGATCAGTGTCAGCTTCACTAATCACTCATCACCCTTTAAAACTCAAGCTAGATTCTACAGAACATAAGTAACTCAACAGTGAAACTTGAGTAGCTGTTTTAGCTGATTTATAAACACATATCTTAGACTTTGAAAAATTATGAAGAGATTTATCGCCCAGCCCTGGGCCACTTGAAGGAGTTGCCTCTTTTAACTCTTCTCTGTACACATTTGCTTTTTCTTCTCTATACGTCTTCATATCTCCTCTCACCCCTTTACTTGCTAAAAACAATCAAACACTTCTTGGAAGTTCCTGATTTTTTTTTTTTCCTCCAGAAATTGACTCTTGGACATCCTTCATGGAGCATCACAGGTTGTCTCAGAGATTTTAGATGTGCTTTCTTATAAATTTCTCCTGCTCTGCTCAGGAGAGCTTGAGGAGTATGTGTCTTCTCTGTTCATCATTTTCTGAAATGATTGCAGAGAAAGTGATTTGGGTTTTAACTGCTCAATTGATATTTCAAGGCACTTTGGGAACCCCAGCTTCACACTCAGCCCGATGTTGCCAATGAACCACAAAAGAAAACCAAGACTGGTAATATGAAAGTGTATTTGGGGTTTAGAAGGGGCGGCAAGGGATTTGAATGCATGTTAAAAAGAATTAGATGAGCAGGAAAAGAGATAAGTCTGTATGTTAAGAAAAAAAACTCTATGCTCTCCTTGGGCCTCAATTTCTTCATCTGTGAAAAACAAGAGTATTGACTGGAAATCCCAGTACAACCCTAATATTGTTATTTGGAATACTCTAGTAAATTAAATAAACAGTCCCAAAAGCAGAGAGAAAACATTTCTCTAAATGCAGCTTATTTATAGATCAAACATACAAATTTTCTTCTCTTTTATCTTGAATAATTCAAATACAAGGATCAAGGAGAGATTTCAGAAATAACTTCCTCCCTGATTCTATTCATAATTAAACTATAATCATCAGACCACACATGATTCTATTCCCATCTACAATTTTCTATCTATTTCTTGGAGCTTTTTCTGAGTGAGAGTTGGAATAGAGAGGACTGGTCTGCTGCTCTTGCTCTTACCTTGTGCACAACCCGCACCGGAAATTTTAAAAACCATAAAAACCATAGTGCAGGCTGAGAGAGTTGGAATAGAGAGGACTGGTCTGCTGCTCTTGCTCTTACCTTGTGCACAACCCGCACTGGAAATTTTAAAAACCATAAAAACCATAGTGCAGGCTGAAGTTCTGCCTTTCAATTGTGCCGGGGAAAAGAATGTTTTCCTATCTTGCTCTGCCCTGCAAGATTTATTGCCTGTGGAGGCCTCTGGATCACCCCAGTTCATATAAACAGGAAACACAATTCCAAGTAAAAAAGAGAGAAAGCTAGAGCAAGCCAAGCACTATAGGTACAATGCACAAAGAAAATTGGCACATGGCTAAATTTTCTTCCGCCAAGATTAAGCAATTCTGGACTTCCAAAGAGCTTGAAATTGCATACAGTTGATGCAAATCGGGTGCCTCCGAGTACTAGATCAAAAGTTCATAAGTCCATAGCTAAATGGGGGAGGGGCGTCCTGTTGTAGACACTAGAAATAAGATTTAAATCTGCCAGGTCATGTCCTCCCATAGGTAGGCCATTTAAATTCTAAAGTACTGTGAAAATGGAAGTGTCATCTGGAACAAGCCAAAATAAATTAGGAAGTGAGAAACTGAGTAACTTAATGATACAGTTAATTGTGATACTGCTTGAGGTTGTGCAATAAATAGTGTGGAAAGTTGAGCCTAAGCTTCCATAGAGGACAATTTCCAACATAACAAAAACTTGTGGTTAAATGTGACATTATATCTCTATCTCTCTATATGTTACATTTTATCTGTCTCCATAAAATGCATAATTGAAAAATTGGGAGTGATGTCAGCAAAATGGCCAAGTAGAAGCTCCCACCCACACAAAAATACAAAACCCAAAACAACATATAAACAACCACATATTGACCCAAATAAATAAAGGACAGCACCAGAAAACAGCAAAAAAGCAGCAGAAATCCTGAGGAGCACAGAAACTCAAGATGGCTGCATAGGAAAGGAAAGGAAATGCCTCATGGCCACCACCTCATCCCCTCAGTTGGGATCATCTCAGAACCAAAAGGGACTTCTCTGTGGGGAAAAGTTAGATGAGGGGACCCCAGTGAACCCCATAACTACCACAGATACCTGCAGTCTTTGCTACTGGAGACTGTTGCAGTCCTCACCGTCTGAGCCCAGCTGACAGTGCACGCTGGAGTCCACATGATGAGCTTTCCCAAAGAAGGAGCCAATGCTGTGCCCATGTCAAGTAGCCCAGGCTGCTACTGCTCTGTGCCACATTGGAGACAGAGACACTGCTCGAGTGCACCCTGCTTAGGGGCATGTAACCATTGCATGCCTTCATCTCCAAGGCTCAGCCCCCACTACACTGCGTGTAGCTGCTAGAGCACCATCCCCAAGCAGAACTGCTGCTCCTGCCTACCCCTAGGGCCCAGCTACTGCAGAGCTACTCGTCCCCCTCATCCCAGTCACTGGTACATCCTCATCTTAAGGCCAGACTGAAATGGTGTTCCTCCCCTGGGAACCTGGAGTCTTGAACTACTGGAGCAGTCATACCCCAGCGCCACAGCTGAGGCAGCACACTGGCCCTCAGGGACCCCAGGCCTCTGACACACCAGAGCAGTTACCCCACACCCCATGCCACAGGTGTGGCAGACACCAAAACGGTGGTTACCAGCAGCAGCAGGGGAGGATGGGGAGGTGTAGGTCAGATGATACAAAGCAGCAAATATGCAGGATGAACAAGTCTAGAGAGCTAATGTACAATGTGAGGACTCTAGATAATAAAATAGTTCTATATGTGGGGAGCATGCTAAACGAGTAGATTTTGGCTATTCTTGTCACAAAAGCCAAAAAATAAAAAAATGAGAAACCATGTGAGATGATGGATATGTTAATTTGCTTCACTCTAGTAACATTTTTGCTGTGTATATGTATCCCATAACACTGTGTTGTATACTTTAAACATCTGCAATAAAATTTATTTTAAAAATAATAATTTAAAAATTGGGCTTACAGACTTTTAAATATCCCCAAAGTTCAATTTCCTTAACTGTTGTTGCAAATAAATACATCAAGAAGTAATAGATCACACAGGTATTCTAACAGTGCATTAGTGACAATTGTTACATAGATGTGGCCCTCAATTGGGATCGTGTCCGTCTTCCTGAGCCTTCCTGTGTACATTTATGCATAGTTGTGGTGACAAGCTATTGCCTTAAGGTTGTGCTTTTATTACATAAGATTTAAGCTGGTCTCCAGAATCTATTTACAGAGTAGAAAATGCTATTTTTGAGAACACTGACAAGTAGGAGCTGCAGGTAGGGATGGCTTAGAGAAATCAACAAATAAGAGAGAAACACTTACTATTCGAGGTGCCTACAGTTTTGTAGGGGACAGATAAATAAGCAGGATATGAAAATGTATGATTAAGGTGATATGGGAGCCTGACATGTTCCGGAAAGTTTAGCAAGGATTTCCTTAGGGATAGGAAAGTAGGAACAGAGTAGTCTGGGCAGAAGAGTAGCTTGTACCATGTCACAAAGTAAAAAGAGCATGTGGCACATTGGGAGCACCAGGAAGTATATTATATTGCTATGGTTGGATGACAATGCTAGAAAATGGGTGCTGGTCACAGAAACATGGGCCTTATGTGCCTTATTAAGAATGTTTAACATGATCCTGAAAGGCAGAAGAGACATAGAAGGACTTTAAGCAAAGGAGTAACGTATTCAGATTTCCCTTTTAGAGAAATCACCCTGCCAGTTACATGGTAGATGAATTTAAGTGAAGCGCAGTAAGAAACCTATTGCAAGGACTCAGATAAGAAATCATGAGGGCTTGAACTAAGACCATGACAACAGAAATAAAAAGAAGAGCATGAAGTTGGCAGATAATGAGGAGGCAGAATTGACAGGACTTGGGGTGAACTAGATGCAGGAGGGAGAAAGAAAAGAGGGACTTGGGTGCTTCCAGGTTTAATGAGCAGATGGATGGTGGCATTGTTTACAAGCAATGGATAAGAGACGGATTGGGAGGATTTGGGTTTTAGACATGTCTGACTGTGAGGTATCCATGGATCATCCCAAAGTGAATAATTTGTAGCAATCAGGGACTCTTGGAGAGAGAGGTCCATTCATGTTGAAGATGCAGATTGGAGGTGAACCTAGAGAAAATTATGTTAAGTGAAATAAGGCAGGTACAGAAAGAGAAATACTACATGTCCTCACTCAAAAGTAAGAGCTGAAGAAAAAAAAATAAACGAAAAAATGAAGAAAGATACAGCAATCACAATAACTCCTTGAACTTTCAAAAGGAGAGAATGGATCTGAGACCACAAGAGGTGGGGAAGGAGGAGGGGACAGTTAGGGAGAGATTGGTAAAGGGCCACAAAATATGTTTACATTGTGTAATGATAAAGTAAATAAATTTTTAAAGTTTAAAAATTAATTTTTTAAATCTTCATGTTAAAAAAAAGTGAGACTAGTGTGAAGGTTTCATTTATTCAACAAACATTTACTCAATACTTACAATGTGCCAGCTAGGACCAGAAACTGCATTCAAGTTGCTCACAGGTGCATGGTAGGAGAAAGCTCTAGAAAAACCATCAGAAAGAACTTGAGCAAGAGATGACTGGTTACAGTCTAAAGGACCACCCTAACCAGGCTGGAGTCTGCATCACTAATAGCACCAAAATATAAACGCATGAATTTTCTCTAGCAGTGCCCAGTGTCTAAGTGCGGGAGTAAAATGAAGATGATTAATGATGATTAATGAAGGTGATTAAATGTATTCAGAGTTGGTTGCTGTGCAGAGAGTGCAGCAAAAAGACAATGGGGAAGGCAGCAGAGAGTACTGGCAAGAGAATTAGAGAGTGAGGTTGTATTAGTCCATTCTTATAACAAAATACATGGCACTGGGTGACTTATAAAGAAAACAAAATTTATTGCTTACAGTTTCTGAGGCTGGGAAGTCCAAAGTCCATCTGGTGGTGGCAACAGTGACCCAGGGGTCTCACATTGCAAGATGGTGGAAGCAGAGAGAGGAGAGAGAGAGAGAGAGACTCTCTTCTTCTTTTAAAGCCCTCAGAAACACACTCCTGACCACCGTTTTTAATCCATTCACTACTGCAAGGTCCTACAATCCAATCACCTCTTCAGGGGTCCACCTTCCAATTACCATAGTAGGATTTCCCACCCTCTTAACAGTCACCATGGGGACCAAGTTTCTAATACATAAAATTTGGGGGACACAATTCAAGCTCCAGTGAGTTTTGGGGAGACATAATTCAATCCACTACATTGTGCCCCTGACTCCCCCAAACTCATATCTTTTCACATGCAAATACATTCATTTCATCCCCAAACTCTTAACTTGTTTCAACTCAGAAGTCCAAAGCTCAAAGTCCCATTTGTGAAATCAATATAAGTTATGTACTTCCAAGATACAATGGTGGGACAAACATAGGGTACATATTTCTGTTCCGAAAGGAAGAAAAAGGCCAAAAGAAAGGTGTAACAGGTCCTAAGCAAGTCCAAAACCCAACAGGACAGGTGTTTAACCTCAAAGCTGGTGAATCATGTACCTTGACTCCATGTTCAACATCCTCTGCACGCTGGTGTGGGGGTTGGGTCCCCAAGTCCTTGGGCAGCTCTGCTCCTACGGCTTTCCCAGTTGCAGGACACACTTCAGCTCTCCCACGCTGGTGTTCCACTCTAGTAGCTCTGAAGGTCTGGGGTCTCCTTGGTGGTCCTGCTCTCATGGCTCTACTAGGCATGACACTGATGGGATTTCTCCGCTGCAACTCTGACCCCACATTTCCACTCAGCATCCTTCTAGCAAAGGCTGTCTGCAGTAACACTATCCCTATGACAAGTCTCTTCCTGGGTCTTCTGGCTTTTTCATACATCCTTTAAAATTGGGGTGGAGGCTCCCAAAACATCCCAGCTCCAGCATTGTTTGAGCCTCCAGACCTAATACCACATGGACCCTGCCAAGGCTTCTGGCTTGTATTTTCCAAAGTTGCATATCCAGCCACACCTGTGGCCAATTTAGCCACAGCTAGGGAAGCCAAAGCAGCTGGGGTGCTGGTGTGGAGAACAGTGTCCCAAGGTGGCCCTGGGCAGTGAGCCCATGGAGGAACCTCAGGCCTGTTCCCCAAGACCATTTTGTCACCCTAGGCCTTTGGGCCTGAAATGGAAGGGTTGGCCCCAGAGGCTTCTGCAATGCCTTCAGGGCCTTTTACCCCTTCTCATGATAATCCCTTTCCTTTGTACTAATCTTCTTAACACCACTGGATTTTTCTTCTGAAAATGCTCTCTGCTTCTCTTCCACATGGCCAGGCTACAAATTTTCCAAATCTTTATGGTCTGCTTCCTTTTTAAATTCTGGCTTTTTGTCATGCCTTTGCTGCCATAACTCAGTATAGGCTGTTGCAAGTAGCCATGCAGCTTCCTTAACACTTTGCTGCTTAGAAGTTTCTTCTGCCAAATACTCTGGTTCACAACTCCCAAGTTCCAACTTCCACAGAGTCCTAGGGCATGGACACACAATGCAGCCAAGTTCCTTGCCAGTTCACAGCAAGAGTGATCTTTGCTCCAGTTTCCAATAAACTCCTTATTTCTGAGACCTCCTTAGAATGGTCTTTACCATCCATATTTCTCTCAGCATTCTACTCTTCACCAAGGAACTAGTCTCTAAGACATTCCAAACTTTCCCTCATCTTTTTTTCTTCTTCTGAGTCCTCCAAAATCCTCCAACCTTTCCTCAACACCCAGTTCCAAAGCCATTTCCACATTTTCAAGTATCTGTTATAAGCAACACCCCACTTCTCTGGTACCGATTTTCTGTATTAGTCTGTTTCTGTTGCTTACAACAAAATTCACAGAATTGGGTAATTTAGAAAGAAAACAAAATTTATTGCTTACAGTTTCTGAGGCTGGGAAGTCCAAAGTCCATCTGGTGGTGGTGACAGTGACCCAGGGGTCTCACATTGCAAGATGGTGGAAGCAGAGAGAGGAGAGAGAGACAGACAGACTCTCCTCTTCTTTTAAAGCCCTCAGAAACACACTCTTGACCACCGTTTTTAATCCATTCACTACTGCATGGTCCTACAATCCACTCACCTCTTCAGGGGTTCACCTTCCAATTACCATGATAGGATTTCCCACCCTTGTAACAGTCACCAGGGGGACTAAGTTTCTAATACATCAGACTTGGGGGACACAATTCAAGCTCCAGTGAGTTTTGGGGGACATAATTCAATCCACACAGAAGTATTGGTGATATAGGGAGATATTCAAATAAAGGTGGAAACACCTCGAACATGCTGATAGACCTAACCCTGGACACAGCAGAGGATTCTAAGCACTGAAGGTCTCAGTGAGCTTAAAGGGAAGGTCTAGAGAGGCAGAGAAGAAGATTGATATACAGATAGGAGGTTTTTTTCAAAGAGTGAGATAGTAGCTATGATGTCAGAAAATAAACTGTCCACAATGTGGCCATAGGATTGAGTTGTTGAATTGGAGGCAAAAGTAACAAGGAGACTAAGAATCTTGAAGGCTAAGCCACCAGAAGTGTGGTCCACGCAGACGTTGGAGTGATGAGCAAGTCTGTGACTCATGTGCAGGAGCTGGGTCAATAAATGGATGATCACTTAACAATGACATGAACCTCTAAAGATAAACACTTTTACAAAGGAATGAAGATGTATTGACCTGGAAGTAGGAACAGAAATTTAGGGGACACGATCCAATCCTGGTCTGGTGGTATGTGGCGTGTTAAAGAGAGAGCAACGTCACAGGATGGAATGCAAGTGGTGTTTTCAGAGATCAGGCAGATATCTACCATGGAAATAAACTGGAGGAAACATTCAGGAAAGAGGATGTTGGGGATATTGGTGAAAAGAAGGCTGGCAGGAAAGATTGGGAAGAAAGGCAGTAGAAAAAGTACAGGGAGGACAAAACACCAGGCGATGAGGGAAAAGAGTAATAGAATGGGTTCCTGGAGAAGCTGGTATTTGGGGATGTAACCAGGAATAACAAACAGAGTCAGATTAACTTGGGTGTAAATGGAACTCTGTAGATACATAAAGAAGTTGTTTACCACACACTGGGCCAGTTGATAGTTAGGTGGAAAAATGATGCAGGAAATATCAAAATACCATGAAAGTAGGAGCTTGGGGACAAATTGAAGGGAATTGCTGTGATAGGGCTGCCAAAGGAAGGAGAAGGACAGTAAGGGGGAGATGAAGCTTCTCAAGCACCTTGAAGTTTCCATTGTACTCAGCATTGGCTTTGAACAGCGTAAACATGTCACATACCTCTGCCTTTTTTTTCTTCCCTGTATACACTATGAATCATGTAATCGATCATGTTTATTTTCACTAGTTTCCAGGAAGCTCAATAACAAAATTTTGGCCTGTTGCTACATGACTTTAAAGTATACATTTGGAGTAATTTATATGTCCCAGGATTCACCTTACTTTTATTTACCTTGCCTATGGTTTTGCAAGTCATTTACTGAGCCTATTCAGAAAATATGTTAGTCATCAGAATTTTTGCAAGTAAAAATTCTTTTCTTTGTCAGTGTGTAAGTAACTTCAGACTGTACCTACCGAGGACAGAATTAAACAATATTAGGCAATAAAATAAGAAAACTGTCCTGACATGAATTTTTTTTGCTGTAATCAACCAGATCAATCAACTATTGCCTTGAACTGAATCAATCTGAAATGGTTAGTCAACCTGCCCCCAATAATTTTCTCGGTTTCTTTTCCACTTAAAGATCCCACCATTCTTCTCCAGTGCCTCCAAACCTCATCCTAGTAGTCCTATAAAATGTCCACATGAGAATCAAGCACAATGTTCAAATGTTTGTAGAACAAACATCTGGCTTTTTAGAATTATTATAGACTGCAGCTACTTCACTAACAGTGAAAGTAGAGAGCCACCCGACCAAAATCTTGGCTTTTATTAAGCCAAGTGTTGAAATGAACAGAATGTTGGAAGCCACCACTGCTGCTTCATTTCTGTCATCATTCTTATTGCTCTCGCGTGTCTCATCCTAGCTGCTCTACAAAACTGGAGACGGATCCCTGTCTTTCACTTTCATCCTCAACTAGAAGGAAAATGTGATCGGGATGCATTGGGATATACACTACAGTAGAATCACTTAAGACTTTCTGAAAAAAGAAAGGAATGGTAAATTCCAGTTTGTTCACGTGTCTCATCCTAGCTGCTCTACAAAACTGGAGACGGATCCCTGTCTTTCACTTTCATCCTCAACTAGAAGGAAAATGTGATTGGGATGCATTGGGATATAGGCTACAGTAGAATCACTTAAGACTTTCTGAAAAAAGAAAGGAATGGTAAATTCCAGTTTGTTCAAGAAAAAGAGATGTATTTAAGACAGATCTCTAAAGGACTTTGCATCCCTCCCTCAATGAGCCAGGCCAATGGGCTCAGATTAGAAAGGAAACAAGGAAAAAAAGTCCACTTCCCACAGGTTAACATGGCACCCATCATGAGAAGCTCTCAGCTTCTTCAAAAGTGAGTTTTCCTCTAAGTTCACAATGTGCTTGAGGGCAGTCAGTAGCCTCAGAGAAATGTAGTAAATTCTGGCTTCATCTGCTGTGTAACTGAAGCAAGTTACCTAATCTCTCTAACCTCAGCCCCAAATGCGTAAAATAAGGATGATAATAATAATATCTACTGCACCAAGTTGTCCTGAGAATAAAATGGGGTGGTACGTGTGGGTGTTTAATACAGTGCCTGGCATGCAGTATTTTAAAAAGCATAATTAGTTTATTATTTTTTTTTCATATAAAGCCCTAGTACTAAGAAATATTTGTAAGACCTAGTAAATCGGGATGTTTGCTGGAAGAACTAGTATTAAGTCTGCACTGAGGTACTCAAACAGATATTTGCATTTTATGTAAACAGGAGGTTTTATTATTCTCTACCTGCCCCATCTTCTCTGATTCTGCCAATTTGCTTCCATTGACTTTCTTTATCAAAGTAAAATTATATATCCATCCTACTACATCTGAACAAATTATGATCTGAGAAATACATTTCCTAAGATCTTTGCTTAAATGAGAAATTTCAAAGCTACCACTTAACCTAATATCAGTAAAAGCACCTTTTTCCATTTCTAAAATGTGAACAGAGAATAAATCTAAGAATTTGAATAAAAGATTCAACATGTTGTTTCTGTCATGGATGTTACAGACGTCCTACAGAGGATGTGACAAAAATCAACACATGGAAATATCGAAATATTTAATATTTAAATATATATTCTGATAGTTCAGACTACAGCACTAGCAGGCCAAGAATTCTTTAAATTTGTAAGAACAAACAGGCATGCTGAAAACATACTTGTCAGAGCCATACACTGTACTGATGATTTGTACTTGTAAAGTTCAAATACCCAGCCATTTTTCATTTATGATGTGCAAGATTTTGAAGGTTGTAAACACTCCTGAGAGAAAGAAATTATACTGGGTGGTCTCAGTTAGTGGGAAGGGGAAATAATTAGGAATGATATAGCAAAGAGAGGGGAGAAGGCAGACTGAGAATGAAAAACAACTCTTCTAACTACATCAAGTGCTAACATATTATTCAAAGGAAAGTGAAAGACACTGATGACACAAAATAATTTGATGAGACCATGTGAAGAATTTTAATTCCTCAAATACCATTAATGCAATTTTTAGCTGAAAGCAAGAGCATTGCAAAATAGATAATAGCACACATTTACCTTATTTTGAAATGAAATGAACAGAATAACCAAGAGGGGACATTTATGTTTCAGATCATGACTTTCACATCAGGTCCAGAAACCTCAGAAAAAAGTGACACCCCAGCAGTGAACCAGGGCAAGGGTTAGCAAGAATCTCAACTTTTCTCCTGTCCTATTCTCTGGCTTAAGATAGTGAACACTTCAGCCAAATGAGACCAGGATACTAGGGAGATCTTTTTCTAGAACTAATATTTTGGATACAGAAATCATGAATCATTCCACAACTGGCAGCAAAGTGTGAAGGGTTCGGAGAGGCAGAAGCAGAGCTGCACGGGTTAGGGTGCCTGCAAGAGGAGGGAGCAGAGAGGGCTGAAGTTGACAGCTGAAGCATGGTCAGAGGACAGCAGGAAAGGGCAGGAAGGGGAAGCCAGCGCTGCTCTGGGAGAAAGCATAAGGCACCGTGGGAAAAGGCTCTTCGGAAGGGGCCAAGAGCAGGCAGCCTGCCCTTGTTTGAAAGAAAAAGTTGTTTATACAGAATGGTTGGTCTCTGATAGCTCATCCCCTCTTCCCCTCCCTTTGTGCTGGAAGAAAAGATGGTAGATTTAGAAATATTGACTTTAATTTGTAATGCTTTCAGATGTGCATAATTAAAACTCAGCAGATAAAGAGGAGGAAGGGCTGACATGTGGGTACAGGGAGAATGTGAGGAAGAACACTGAGTACAAGGAGCTGCAGGAAAAGTCAGAACGGAAAAGTGAACTTCAAGGATGTAGAGGGGAGGGGACAGCATGACCTGCTGTGCTTGAGGATCTTGGGACATTTCCAGACACAAAACATATGGATGAGGAAATAAACAATACCAATTCCTATGGCTAAAATGAAAAAGAGCTCTCCATTTCCTGTGGAAAATTGGAGCCTACTCAAAACACTGGTGGTGATGGTGTTTGGTTTTCTTTGCAAATGCTCTGATGTAAAATTCTAATACTAAATAACCTTGAAGTTTTAATTTGTAGGCTCAGTTAAGCTGCAGAAATATTTACCCTGTTTTAATTTTAAAATTCTAAATTTTCAGAGTTGATATCATGAAGGTCAACTAGGCCAGCCTTTATCTGATTCATAGAAACCTTCTCTCTTGATGAGCCAATACCTTTCATGGGAATCAATTAAGCAACGTTATCTGAGCCCCATGTCTTCCCAGTGGGGTGATATCTTGGATGACTTGGCAAGGTCTGGGATTGAGAAATGGGCATTTCACATCAAGCTCTCTAGGCACTTTAATGAGCAGTCATATGAAATCCTGGAACTCCCTTGACACTGGTAATGACCCTTAACATCTACATAGCACTTGAGAATTTGTTGAAGACGTTTTCATCAATGCTCTCATCATATTCTCACTATAGACACAGGAAGTATTATATTTCCCACTTGGCAGATTAGAATACTAGTAGGGCTCAGAGAATTTATGGGACCTGCCTAAAGTCACACAACTGTCTTCTAACTCCAGCCTACTTCTACAAAAATATTTACTTAAATAACTTCAAATGATTAAATTGCATAGTAATAAAGAAATTTCCAAGGAAATGAATAATTTAGAGTATGCTAATACAAGCATAACATTGGCAATTAATCTCATCAAATATATTTTGCTTCTCAGTTTGTGTATGTAAGAACCTAAGTATAAGTATTTGAAAATCTGTATACACCGTGAATCTAATGTGTCTTGTTTATTTCTACCCAACAATTATGCTAAGCTATTATTTTAAAAAAGTTCCTGCAAAAAGTTTCTACAGGATTCAAAGTATCCTGCATATGAGAAAAGCATACATGTTGCATAAATCAAAATCAAAGCCTTGGGTTCCTTAACAGAAAAGGCCCTTCCTGTTGAGAGAGAGGTTGGTGTAATGGTTAAGCACACAGAGCCTGGTGCCAGTCTGTTCTGCACTTAAAGCCTCGTTTTGCCACTTATTAGATGTCCGAGATGAGCAAGCTTTACTTAATCTTCTGTGCCTCAGTTTTCTCACATATAAAAGGGGCTAAAATATTATCAACCCATTGCAATATTGTAAGAATTCAATGAGTTAATATCTTTAAGATGTTTAGAACCATACTTGATACATAGTAAGCCCTATGAGTATGAGTTATTATTATCATCTGCTGAGAACTGTATATTAGGTGTATTGGTGTCTTAATCCTCAAAATAACCCTGACAGATAGGTATCATTACACCACCTAGAGGGAAAAAAAGCTTCAGAGAGGTCCACTAATTATCCCAACAACACATAGCTAATAGATGGCATGGTCAAGCTTCAGCCTGGTCTCTCCGGGTGTGACTGTCCTCGATATTTCCATCTAGAGAGAGAGTGGTGGGGTGTGCTCAAGATGCCACTGGGTGTTAACCTTACAGATACGGTCCACTAATTATCCCAACAACACATAGCTAATAGATGGCATGGTCAAGCTTCGGCCTGGTCTCTCCGGGTGTGACTGTCCTCAATATTTTCATCTAGAGAGAGAGTGGTGGGGTGTGCTCAAGATGCCACTGGGTGTTAACCTTACAGATACACACACGTCTAGGACTCAATTCTACAAACCTATCATTATTCCCTTAAAAGTTATTTTATTTCAAGAAATGAAATCTGTTAAAGAAATTGGTATTGGTTTGACCAAAGCATAAGAATTCATGAAGTTACAAGGCATCTTGCAATGGTATAGGATTCCTAGAGACTAAGAAACATTCTCATAGAAAGCATCTCATTTAATTTTCACAGCAAATGGCCACTGTCTATAGTTGGAACAACAGTTTCTGAGATGTTGGATCATTCTGGTGTTTTAGGCCACATGGTTAAGAGGCCATCCTGAATCTGAATATACAGCTCTTTTCTCTGCATCCTTCCTTCTGTGCTATTTTACAATTGACTTCTGTGTTGTTTCTACTTTTCCTTGAGACAATTAATGTGATGCTACTAACCAGATTTACCCCCACTGAGCCATTCACCAAAATACATCCTGTTGTCCTTGCCACAGGATATGCCCTCTATGAACAGGACTCACACTCACCTCTTCTACCATACCAGAACATTTTAACTCTATGATGAAGGCTCCCTGCACTGCATGGCTTATTCTTTTTTTTTTTTCCTTTTTAATTAATTAATTAATTTTTTTTTTTTTTACATTCTAAGATATTGTTGCAGAGCAGTTGGTGGGGAGAGGGAGAGGGGAAAGGGAAGGGAGATAGGGTAGGAAGAGGAGGAACGAGGGAGGGTGGGGCATGGTAGAGGCCTGTGGCACCCCTCTCCCTCCAGCAGGGGAGTCCAGGGAGCTCCTGGTAGCAGCTTGGTGGTCATTACTGGGCTGGATGCAGACATCAGGGGGTGTGGCTGAAGCCTTTGGCCCCCTACCGCCCCAGTTCAGGGTCCCAGGGCACTTCAGGCAGCAGCCTGGTGGTTCTCCAGGGCTGGATGCTGATGTTGTGGGGGAGGGGGAGGGAGAAGTGGAGGGGGATATGGTGAAAACAGCAGGAAGTGGGGGGCATGGTTGAGGCCCATGGCACCCCCCTCATTCTGGCAGGGGAACCCAGCGAGCCTCTGGCATTGACTCTGTTGTAGCTTGGTTAGATGTGGATTTTGGTGGGGCGTGCCTGAGATCCTCGGTGCCCTCATGCCCTGGGAGCCCTGGGTGCTTCCAGTGGTGGCTCAGTGGTCACCACTGGGCTGGGTGCAGATGTCCAGGGGTGTGACTGAGGCTCTCAGCCCCACACCACCCCAGCTCAGGAGCCCAGGGCATTTCCTGCAGCAGCTCGGTGGTTGACACTGGGCAGGGTGCAGACATTGGGGTGGCGTGGCTGAGTCTCTCATTCTTGGCCCCCCACACCACCCCAGCTTGAGAGCCCAGGGCATTTCCAGCAGCAGCCTGGTGTTTGTTGCTGGGCTAGATGAGGACACTTGGGGTGGGGGGTGGCTGAGGCCCTCGGCTCCCCACACCCTGGCTCAGAAGCCGGGGGTGCTTCCAGCAGTGACCTGGTGGTCATCACTGGGCTGGATGTGGATGTTGGGGGGTGTGTCGCTGAGGCCCGCAGCCCTCCCTCAAATCCTGCTTGGGAACCAGGGAAGCTTCTGGTCCTTCTAGGTTTTATATATGTTCTTTGGTGGTGTTAGACTATTACTGGTTAATATCAAACTTTGTCTCTGATCTGTGTTTTTGGTTTTTTTTTTCTTTCAGTTCTGTATTGGATTATTTGCTGTTCCCACCACTTAAACTTTGCACTGGAAATAATTTGTTGTCCTTTGCTTACTTCTAAAATGGGGGAACTTCCTATGGGAACCAGCACTTGAGCTCTGTGGTTGAGCTAAATTGCTGCTTTGCTGCAGATTCCATGGGGAAGGCTTTTCGTGCATTTAAGGTTTTAATTGTTACCTTTTCAGCACTTCTTAGTCTTATAAGGTCTGATACACCTGGGTTGTGTGAAACTCTGGTCTGGGCATGAGTCTTTTCAGCAAACTGCACCCCCTGCTGATCTGTATTCCTGACCAGTATCCACTGATTGGGCCTGTGCTGATTGGGGGGCAGATCAGCTGTCCATGCTGTGTCCCAATGTTCCCCCAGTGGCCCATCTCCCCCACTCCAACTCTCCAAACACTTCCCATGGGATGGGCCATGCACTGGCCCATTGCAATGACTCACTGGTCTCCTTTTTTCAGTTGTCTGTGGCCCCTCACTCCTATGTGGGGCCACAGGAACCCTGTTAGTGGTCTTGCTGGCCTGGGGGCTACCAAGACCCTCTTCTGCCCTGCCACCTCCAAACAACTCCATCCTACGGGCACAGCTTCAGCGTTTGCTAGCTCCTGCTCCATGTGCTCAGTAGATTCAGCCTGAAAGCAGCCGGGGCTCGAAACAGAGCAGTTCTCTCTTTCTCTCATCGTGGCTTCTCCTGCCTTCATGCAGTCCACAGGTCTCTCCTCCTCTTCCCCTGAGCTCTAGTGGCCCCAGCTTGGCTGTCATCACTTCTTAATAGTTGCAAATTGGTTGATTGTGGGGGAGGGTGATGCTGGGTACTGCCTATTCCACCATCTTGATCAGAAGTCCTCAAATAGTATATTTTAAATATTTGTAATGAATGCAGTTTATGGCAAGTCAATTGTAACTCAATAAGCCCTAGTATGACCAATGAAGAGGATGACCAGTTGTACAGGAGATCAATGTGTACTTGGCCAAAAGTCTGGCAGAGAAGCTCTATCTGTTTCAGGTGAACTCCATCTGATGCCTTTACATGGCATCCTGCAGCCGCAGCCCAGCTTCTGCTACCTGAATGAGGCAGACACCAAGCATGCAGAAAGAGAGGCAGCCAATGAGGTGTGGACTCTTCGCAGGACTAGGCAGAAAAAGATGTTAAGCAGATCACCAAGCAGTCTTCCCCACCAGCATTGGAGCAGGCCTGCCAGCACCACATGCAGTGCTTATTCTTAACGTGGCTTCTTCAGTGAGTGCTAGTGGAACATTTGGTGGAAATTAGAAAAGTATAACTAAATAAAAGTTGTTGAAAAAGTTTTTTAAAAACAAACTTTTTGGGTAGCTAAAAATTGCATTTCTACATGTACAGCCACTAGGGGGTTGCATGTAACAAAGGGAAACAGAAAAACCACTTTTGCTAATTTTACTTTTACTAGTAAAATATACTTTACTAATAAGCATTTCAAAATGTGGTCGTATTCAATCCTATCTCAAACTGAAAGAAGAGGAGATGGGAAATGTACATATATAGAGTGTTTCTCAAAGTTCTTACAAAAAATGTTTTAGGAACATCAGTGTGAAATTTAGGAACATCAATGTGTCCTAATATTTATTCAATAAAAGAATTGTGAAGCCTAGCCATGTTTTTCTCTCCTGCTTAGGATACACCAGGAAAAAGATCCAAAGGAACTTCTCCGAAATGTGACTTTACAAAATTTCAAAAGCACCCTCTCTAAACTGCTACTCTGCAGAAAGAAATCATCTGTTTCAGTTCTCTGGGGACCTATAAATTCAGAAATCAGGAGGAAAAGCTTTGCATCCACTGATTTGAGTTGGGTGATGCAACTGAACAATTTCATTGGAATATTTCAGACCTGTAGTTCTAAGTAGAGAGTGAAAAATAAATAGGATGCCATGGCATTTATTACTCCTCCAAGAACGTTAGGCAAGTCAGATTTTATACCCTCTTGGGAATGAATGTCCATTTAGGAGCACATCCCAGCATCTCCTAAGAATAAGGTGCTTCCAGGACTACATTCAAAGGGAGTTACCTAAGCAGGGCTTACGAAGCTTTCTACCACAAACACTTCAAATCGGTAGGTATCTTAAATCAATTAAGCCATTATCATTATTAGCTAGGCAATGAAAGTAAAAATAACCCAATTTTTTCAGGTTCATTATTCCCCCTTTCACAAACTGAAAAAATTCATCCTATTGTCTGTGGTGCTGACTATTGAGAAGTTTTCAATAAGATTTAAATCAAATATATTATGTATGAGCCAAAATGGGAGCTGTTAGGGGAAGGGTTCTCTTGAACTGATTCAGTTCAAGTTACTTGCTGTAGTGTTTAATTAATGACCTAGTGACATGTTTTGAAAATAGCAATGCTTCTAACTCCCTTAAGCAATGTCAAATCCAAGCCTTCCTCCTTACTGCAGCCAAGGTTGAGTTTAAACTTCAGCTTCACGGACAGTAAAGAAACAAGTTTTCTGGTATGGTGGCTAAAAAAGTTGTATTTCCATCCCAATGACTCTGTCATGAAACAAAGAACAAAATGTAAGGAAGGTGGAATGGGAACAAGGAAGATCCTAACTAACTAGGCAAGCTTGCCCCAGCCACAGTCAACAGCAGATTATTTGAAATCACTCTTGCAATTCTCCGTACATCCCCCATAATAAGAGCTCGGGAATAACCAGACTTAAAAGAAGAGGCCCTGCAGAGGTCCCTCAGCAGTGGCAAGAAAAATAAAGAAAAGAGAAGAGAAAATGCTACTGGGGAAAAAAATAATTACCCAATGCATTCTCTTTTCTATTCTATGAAAGCATTTTAATGTCATTTTCTCAAAAGCACGCCTAATCCATTTCACACCTGAAAGATTACACTTTACATCAGAGAAATACAAAGTGCGTGTTAAATTATAAATGCCTCTTTGGGAACATCAGCGGCTTCTAGCAGGTGGCACATTTCTTCCCGCTTCCATCCATCCACCATGTTGGTTTGAGTCAATGGCACTTCTGTTGACAACGGAAGGAAATGAGTTACTGAAAATCTTTTCCTGAAAACCATTTTTCCACTTGGAAAACAAGTATGCTCCCCACCTACTCTATCTTTCCTATCCTATTTTTTTAAAACTAACTACAGTTCAAACAATCAGTTTACAAAACTAGTGTTTATATTCCCTGTAACTCCTTTGTCCCTCTCCTTTTCTTTCTAACGCTTGACTAATTTCTCCAGCAAAATCTCTCATCTTCTCTCAGGGAAAGTTGTGAACAACAACAACTAGAAATCTGTTGTTTTGCAGCTCTAGAAGTATAAAAACATTACTACTTGTACAACTATATCAAATAGAAGGAAAGCCTTTAAGTTTGAAATGAAATTTGATAAAATAAACGTCTATCTCCAATGCCCTTGAAAGTATTAACAAATCTAAAGTCTTCTCCAAAGTTTCTGTTTACTTCTTCATCCTCCTTTTCTTCAAGCACACTCATTTCAGATTAGAATGTAATGGCTTTCTCTTTTTACTAATATTGTGACAGCATTGCTCTTTTTCTTGTATTTTATTGCAAATGAGGGTACTTAACTATATCATACCTTAAGTAGACTAGATTTATCTGAAAATATTTTTTCTTCTTTTAATTTGTATTTATTTATTAATATTATATTTTTACATTCTAAGATGTTGTGGAGCAGTTGGGGGAGGGGTAGGGGGAGGGTAATAAGGTGGAAAGAGGAGGAAGGAGGGGGGCATGGTCAAGCCTCATGGCACCCCCCTCATTCCAGCAGGGAAGACCAGGGGTCTTCTAGCGGCAGCTCTGTCATTGCTGGACTGGTGGCAGATTTGGGCGGGGGCATGGCCGAGGCCCGAGGCCCTCCGCCACCCCAGCTTGGGAGCCCAGGGCAGTCTGAAAATTTAACTACTCTTTATGACATTGCTTATCTTCTAGCGGCAGCTCTGTCATTGCTGGACTGGTGGCAGATTTGGGCGGGGGCATGGCCGAGGCCCGAGGCCCTCTGCCACCCCAGCTTGGGAGCCCAGGGCAGTCTGAAAATTTAACTACTCTTTATGACATTGCTTCTATGGAGGAATATGTTGGTGTTACAGATAATTCAGTTTCAAAATAATTTCCAAACAGAACTCATTCAAAAGATGCAAAACATTGACTACTGAAGAATTTGACAGAGTACACTATGCATGAATGGCTAACAAAAATATGAGCCCCCAAATGGGCTTGTTCTTTCACTCATTGTCATCAAAAACTGCATTGAAAGACAGGATGGCATGGTGGTGAACAACACAGACTTTGGAACGAGATGTCCCAACCCCAACTTTAGCTCTGCCACATACTAACTTGGAAAACACGAGCAGGTCACTTATTCTTTTAGAGCCTAAGCTACTTCATCTCTAAAATAGGAATAATTATAGTAGCTTTGTCATAGAGATGCTATGAGAATTTAATGAATTAACTCATGTAAAGTTCATGGAACAGTTCCTTGTAGATAATAAGCCATCAATAAATGTTAGAGATTATTATTATCATTATTATTACTACTACCACTACTATTATATCAGACACAGAATCTCTTCCTCTCTTGTGTCCCTCTCACTAAAACTCACATGGAGATGGGCTCACCAGGCAGTTCAAAAAAGACTTGATGACACCCAGATGCGTGATATGTGTGATGTTTAAAAGCTGAGTTAGTGGGAAGGCAGGCAGGCCTGCAGAGCAGCTACTGCTATCATCCAGTGCTAACAAGGGCTTGAATTAACTCAGCTGCAGTGGGAATGAAGGGCTAGGAAATAGGACAAACTCTAAAGATCAAAATGGGAATGTTACTCCCTTCACAACACTCATGCAAACTCTCCTGATGGAGCACAGAGGTCAATGAGCAATAGGAAAACCAACATTGTTAAGTGATCAACTCTGTCTGCTTTCTAGAATCTCAGGGCTCAGTTGTCAAAAGAAGTTGGAGTCCCTAAGGTCCTGTACAGTTCTTAAGTAATGTCTTTTTTGGCAGGGTAAACTTCAGTATTATTGTAGTGTTTTACTTAACAAATGTCAAGATGCTAGAGGCAGGATGGGAATAGACACTGACAGTCTCTGTAACATTTTATTTCTTCACCAAAAAAAGAAAAAGAAAAAAATTTAGCAACCAGGGTAAAATATTAACATTTGTCTAAAATGGAAGGTGAGAATATAGGTATCATTTTATTTTCTGAAATGTCTGTATGTTTCAAATATTCGATAATTCAATTAGCAACTAAGAAATACAAATACAATCCAGATGGGCAGCAGCTAACATAGAAGAAGAATAAAATTACACCAGTATGTCTGGGTATGGTTTCACTTGAGGGGTCTGAATCTAGATAGACACAGGGAGAGATCGGGAAGCCAGGCAAGGGTGGGGAAGCATGAGGGGAGGAGGGTGTTTTCCATCTCTGTCCACAGAATGGAATCCTGGTCAGATGGAGGAAAATGAGCTGATTTGTTGAGTTGTTCTAATTTCTTCCAAACTATACTCCTTCATGTTCAGGCTCTAAAATGTTTTGAAGTCACCACATCTGAGAATCTTCCTCAACTCCCCAGGCAGTGTTGGCTGCACCCGTCCCAGCTAGCCTGTCACTATAACAGCATGTACTGCTGCATTTCAGGGCACTGGGGGGACCTCAGTCATGTAATATTGGGGACCTATTCAGGATACCCTAATACAGCAAACGGGCATGAGGGCAAGTCTTCTCCAGAGCCTGATTCTTTCCTCTTGAGCATGAGGATTAGGCTGTTAAAGCCCTCTATCACCTTATCTAATGAACAAATATGCAGTGATGATTCTCTTTCCTTTTTACCTTATAATCTACTTTCTCCATGCCCTACTTTAGGGATTCTCAGACCTGGGATTATGGTCAGAACTATTTGGGGGATTTTTTTAAAAAATATACAGTAATATGGCTCCACACCTGTCCCACTGGATCAGCATCTCCTCCCCTGGGGCCCACACATCTATAGCTGAGCTGGAAATTGAACCTAGGTTTCCCAGCTCCTAAATGGGCATTCTTCCACACCTTGAGGCTTTATTTTTCAGTCCCAAAGCTTGGAGCCCTTCCACCTGCCTATATCTGGGTTTCTTTCCAAATCTCTACCCACAGGCCTCAGCACATATTTGATTAGGAAGAAGAAGAACCCATGTAGCAGGAAAGCATGGATACAGCAGGCTGAGGTCAGGTGCAGGGAACAGAAAGTGAGAACAGACAAAATCCAGAGTGTGTAGGTGGCTCCTGACTCATTCCCGATTCTGCACAGATTGCCAGACACTGGCTAGCAGAGAGGCAGTAGTCAGGTGGTTATGAGCACATGTTCTAGAGTCACACTTGTTCGAGTTCACACCCAACTTTGTCACTTACGAGTCTGTGACCTTGAGTGAATTACTTATCCTCCCTATGCTTCTTCCTCAGTCCAATGGAGACAACAATGGCACCTCTCGCATAAGGTCATCATGGGGATAAAACCTTAAACATGTTCAGAACAACATCTAAAACATTAGGATATGCTCACTAAGTGTTAGCCACTATTATCATCAGCATCAATAACATTATCATTTGCCCTGCTATTCCATTCCCTGGACTGGGTCTTAACTGCAGGAAACCTTTCTTAAAGATACACAAACCAACTAGTTATGAAATTCCAATCATCCCTCTGCTCCATGATTTGGACATTCTGTGCATTAGCAGGTGTACTTCTATGCCTATCAGCAGTAGCCAAACTGACTAAACAAATAAGACAATCAGAGTAAGCCTCAAAAGTCCAAAAGGACCTCACTTGA
This sequence comes from Galeopterus variegatus, assembly GCF_000696425.1. Lineage (NCBI taxonomy): Eukaryota > Metazoa > Chordata > Mammalia > Dermoptera > Cynocephalidae > Galeopterus > Galeopterus variegatus. Next base: position 491,350 of record NW_007726564.1, on the reverse strand, counting down.
GGGTGTAGCTGGGTTTTCTTTCAATTATTTTAAGTTAGAAGAGTCGCTATCTGCTTGAGTTATGTTATGAGAACACAGAACACATCACCCAGCACCAAGATTGTCCCTATATAAATTTATCAGGTGTCCCCTGGAAGCAGCAATAAATGTATAATAGTACTGCTTCCACTCATGGCCAATCATTTTGTAGGTGGGCTAGAAAATAATTTCTTTAAAAACATTTTGCTGAACTTTAAAATATCTTGGGTTCTTAAAGTTGGGAAAACAGCATGAGGGGAATGGTGCTACATGAATGGGCAAAGTACAGTCATATCTCGGGTTTGGGTATGTCACAAAACTTACCCTCCTGTGCAATTTTGCTTATCTAAAAATACTTTTCTCACATGTTGTTAAAATCCATGAAGCTACAATATCTTAGACCATTGTCACTATATCCTCTTAGAGAGGAGAGAGGCGAGAGAAACATCAGGGAAGTTAGAAAGCCCAGAAGCAGAGGAGATACTGCAAGAGCATTTTAGAGGCAGAAAGGACCAGAAGGTACCAGCTGGCCCCATCTACTCAGGATCACATATGGGAAAACTGAAGCAAGGGCGCAGCCTGTTTTGCTTAAGATCATTCAAATGATTGGGTATAGATGTGGAACTGGTCTAATACTGTTTTTCTGTCTAGACCAGGTCTAGCTGGTCTAATATTTTTGAGCCTCAGGGTACATTGAGTGAACAGAGCAGAGAAGAGGAATTAGCAAGAGGGGTCAACACTACTATTCCTCCCCTACCTCCTGCACAAGGTCCACCAGGGCCTAAATTCTCTTCTCACTCTTTCTATTTCATTTAGGATTGTATGACTTCTCATGCTCAGTTAGAGGAGGAAATTCTGAGGATAAACAGAGAGTAGAATGATCCAGAGAAGGGGAAACAGAGTTAAGGTGATGCTCTGATCCTAAGTGGTCAAATAATAAGTCTCAAAGAGAAGGCCTCCCAAGGAAGTTAGAACTAAACATGTAAAATCCCAGGTGGGAGAAAGGAAGAAAGAACACAGGGAGGGGAAAAGAGAGAAAACTAAGAAATGGGGGGCAGGGGAAGGAGGATTGAGAAGGAGAGAGAGAAACTACTATTCCCTTCTTGTCTACCTACTTTTTTGTGACCTAGACTGATGTGATGATTAATTTTAATGTGTCAGCTTGACTGGGCTACAGGATGCCCAAATATCTGGTTAAACATTATTTCTGGTGTGTCTGTGAGGGAGTTTCTGGAAGAGATTATCATTGGAATTAGTGGACTGAGTAAAGCAGAAGGCCCTCCCCAATGTGGGTGAGCATCACCCAATCAACCGAAGGACTGAATAGAACAAAAAGGCTGAGGAGGGTTGGATTTGACACCCTCCACCTGACTGCTTGAGCTGGGACATTGATCTCCTTTGAGTTCAGAGCACTGGGGAAAGGAGGGTTTTGGAAAGATGGGAGGAATGAAGATTAATGAGGAGAAGGCAGAGCATGGGTTAGGCACAAAGGGCTGCCTGGTTCCTTGCCTCTTTTAAGCCTCTTTGGGGGGTTTTTTGGTTTGTTTGGTTGTCTTCATTTCTTTTTTTTTATTCTTCTTCTTTACTGAGGTATAATTGACAAATAAAAATTGTATATATTTACAGTATGTAACATGATTTTTTTATACACAAGTATGTATACATTACGAAATGATTACCACACTCAAGCTAATTAACATATCCATCACCTCCATAGTCATCTTTTGTTCATGTGTGTGCATGTGTGTGTGTGTGTGTGTGTGTGTGTGTGTGTGTGTGTGTGTTGAAAGCATTTAACGTCCAAGCTCAAAATTAGAATGGCGCTTGCTAAGGGCTTGTGGGAGGGGGAAATGGGTCAAAGGGTAAAAACTCTCAGTTATAAGATAAATAAGTTCTGAGAATCTAATGTACAGGATGGTGACTGTAATTAACAGTACTGTATTGTATATTTGAAATTTGTTAAGATAGTAGACATTAAGTGTTCCTACCACCAAACACCAAAGAAAAGATAACCATGAGGTGATGGATAAGTTAATTAGCTGATTGGTGATAATCATTTCACAATGTATACATATATCAAAACATGACATTGCACACAGTAAATATATTCAATACTTATTTCTCAATAAAGCTGAAAAAAATTTTTACAAATAAGATCTACTCTCTAGCAATTTTCAAGTACATAATAAATTATCATTAACCACAGATGCTCCTCAACTTACCAGGGGGTTATGTCTTGATAAACCCATCATAAGTTGAAAATATTATAAGTTAAAAACACACTTAATACAGCTAACCTACTGAACGTCATAGCGTAGCCTAGCTTACCTTAAACGTGCTCAGAACACACATGAGCCTACAGCTGGGCACAATCATCTAACTCAAAACCTATTTTATAATAAAGTGTTGAATATCTCATGTAATTTATTGCACACTATACTGGAAGTGAAAAACAGAATGACTTGCTGCTGCTGCCCAGCATTGAGACAGAGTATTGTACTGCATATTACTAGCCTGGGAAAATATCAAAATTCAAAGTATATTTTCTACTGAATGCATATCACTTTCACACCATCATGAAGTCAAAAAATTCTAAGTCAAACCATCATAAGTCAGGGGCCGTCTGCATAATCACCATGCTTTATGAAGATCTACAGAACTTA
>NW_007726564.1:486912-488023 GCF_000696425.1 Galeopterus variegatus | reverse complement strand
AACCATCATAAGTCAGGGGCCGTCTGCATAATCACCATGCTTTATGAAGATCTACAGAACTTACTCATCCTAACTGAAAGTTCACACCCTTTGGTCAACATCTCCCCATTCCCCACAACCCTACCCAGCCCCTAGACACCATCATTCTACTCTCTGCATCTATGTGTTCAACGTTTTAAGATTCCACATATAAGTGAGATCGTGTGGTATTTGTCTTTCTGTGCCTGGCTTATTTTCCTTAACATAGTGTCCTCCAGATTCATCCATGCTGCTACAAATGACAGTATTTCCTTCTTCTTTAAGGCTGAAAAATATTTCACTGTGTATATACACCATATTTTCTTTACCCACTTATCCATCAATGGACACTCAGGTTGGTTCCGTATCTTGGCTATTGTGAGTAATGCTGCAATGAACATAAGAGTGCAGATATTTCTTTGAAGTACGATTTCATTTTCTCTGGATATATACCCAGAGATAGGATTGCTGAATCATATTGTAGTTACCTTTTTAACTTTTTGAGGAATCGCTATTGTTTTCCATAATGTTTGTACTAATTTACATTTCCGCCAACAGTGCATAAATGTTCCCTTTTCTCCAGATCCTTGACAACACTTGTTATCTTTTGTCTATTTTATAGTAGCCATTCGAACAGGTGCAAGGTGATATCTCATTTTATTTTTTTTATCTTGTTTTAACTTGCATTTCCCTAATAATTTGTGATATTGAGCATTTTTTCACATTCTTCTCGGCATTCTTTCACATTCTTCTGTATGTCTTCTTCGAGAAATGTCTATTCAGTTCCTGTGCTTATTTTTTAATTGGGTTATTTTTCTGCTATTGAATAATTTGAGTTCCTTTTATATTTTGGATATTAACTCCTTGTAAGATGCATGGTTTGCAAATATATTCTCCCATTGCATAGGTGGTCTCTTCACTCTCTTGATTGTTTTCTTGGCTGTGCAGAAGCTGTTTAGCTTGATGTGATCCCATTGTCTGTTTTTGCTTTTGTTGCCTGTGCTTCTGGGGTCATATGCAAATAATCATTGCCCAGGAAAAATGTCAAAAAAAAAATTTCTGGGGCCGGCCCGGTGGCACACTGCTACAGTGC
>NW_007726564.1:478629-486260 GCF_000696425.1 Galeopterus variegatus | reverse complement strand
ACACTGAGGGTTGCGATCCATTGCCGGACACAAAAAAAGACAAAAAGGAAAAGAAAAAAAATTTCTGTTTTCTTCTAGTGGTTTTATGATTTCAGGTCTTAAGTTTAAGACTTTAATTTATTTTCAGATGATTTTGTGTATATTGTAAGATAGGGGTCCAATTTCAGTCTTTTGCATGTAGGTATTTAGTTTTCCCAATTCTATTTATTGAAGAGAATATCCTTTCCCCATCGTGTGATCTTGACACCTTTGTCAAAGATCAATTGACTGTCATCTTCATCCATGTGTGATGCTACAAGTACCTAATATGGGGTAATTTATAAAAAAGAGAACTTTATTCCTTACAGTTCTGGATGCTGGGAAGTCCAAGATGAAGGCACCAGAATTCAATGTCTGGTGAGGGTCTTCTTGCTGCATCTTTACTTGGTGGAAGGCAGAAGAAGGACAAAAAGGGATGGATCACTGTTTCTTTAAATGGCAAAAGAACAGAAGAGCAGAAGGACAAAAGGGCCTAAACTAGCTTTTACTAGCCCTTTTATTAGGCACTAATTCATTCATGAGATTGAAGCCCTTATGACTTAATCACTTTTGAAAAGGCCCCACCTCCTAATACCACTACAATGAAGATTAAGTTTCAACATAAATTTTGTAAGGGACAAATTCAAACCATAGCAACCATAAATACATGGATTTACTTCTGGGTTCTCTATTCTGTTTCACTCGTCTATGCATCTGTTTTTAATGCTAGTACTATGCTGTTTTGATTACTGTAACTTTTAGTATATTTTAAAATCAGGTAATGTGATGTCTCCAGTTTGTTCTTCTGGCTGATTGACTTTGCTGTTCAGGCTGTTTTGCAGTTCCATACAAATTTTAGTATTTTTTTCTATTTTTGTGAAAAATGCCATTGGAATTTTAGTAGAGATTACATTGAATCTGTAGATCACTTTGAGTAGTGTCTTATTCAGTTCAGGCTGCTATAACAAAATACCTTAGACTAGGTAATTTATAAGCAACAAAAATTTATTGTTCATAGTTCTGAAGGCTGAGACATTCAAAATCAAGGCTCTAGCAGATTCAGTGTCTGGTAAAGGCTTGTTCTCTGCTTCAAAGATGGTGTTTTCTCACTGCAATCTCACGTGGGGGAAGGAGCCAAAGGGCTCCCTCAAGACTCTTTCATAAGGGCACTAATCCCATTCATGAGAGCAAAGTCCTTATGACTGACTTACCTCCCCAAAACCCTCCCTCTTAATACCATCACCATGGAGGCTAGGTTTCAACATATGAATTTTGGGAGGAACACATTTAGATCACAACAAGTAGTATGGAAATTTTAATGATATTAGTTCTTTCAATCTATGAACACAGAATATATTTTCATTTATTTGTGTCTTTAATTTTTTTTTATCAAAGTTCTATAGTTTTCTGTGTATAAGTCATTCACTTAACTTGGTTAAATTTATTCCTCAGTATTTGTTATGCTATTGTAAATGGGTTTGTATTTTGTATTGCTTTTTCAGATAGTTCCATGTTAGTGTATTAAAATGCTACTAGTTTTTGTATATTGATTTTGTATCCTGCAACTTTAGCAAATTGTTTATTATTTCTAACAGTTTTTAGGTGAAGTCTTTAGGGTTTTCTATATATAAGATCATGTCATCTGCAAATAGAGACAATTTCATTTCTTCCTTTCCCATTTGAATGACTTCTATTTCTTTTTCTTGCCTAATTGCTCGGCTAGGACCTCAAATACTATATTGAATAGAAGTGGTGAGGGCTGGCCCTGTGGCTCACTCGGGAGAGGGCAGTGCTGTTAGCGCTGAGGCTGCAGGTTCGGATCCCATATAAGGATGGCCGGTGTGCTCACTGGCTGAGCGTGGTGCAGACCACACCGTGCTGAGGGGATCTACCAGTCAAAAAAAAAAGAAGTGGGGAGAGTGTGCATGCTTATTTTATTCCTAATCTTGAAGGAAAAGCTTTTAGCTTATTACTGTATAGTATGGTGAAAGCTGTGAGCTTCTCATCTATGTTGAGTTACATTCTTTCTACACTTATTTTGTTCAGAGTTTTTATCATAAAAGGATGTTAAATTTTGTAAAATGCTTTTCTGGATCTATTGAGAAGATTATATGATTTTTTTTGTTCTTTATTCTGTTAATATGGTGTATCACATTTATAGACTTGTGTATGTTAAACCATCCTTGCATCCTGCAAATAAATCCCACTTGTTCGTGGTGTGTGTTCCTTTTAATGTGCTGTTTAATTTGGTTTGCTAGTATTTTGTTGAGGATTTTTGCATTTATGTTCATCAGGGTTATTGGGCTGTAAGTATCTTTTTTTGTAGTGTTCTTGTCTGGCTTTGGTATCACGCCAAAGGTAATACTGGCCTTGAAAACTGAGTTTGAAAGTATTTCTTTCTCTGCAGTTTTTGGAAGAGTTTGAAAAGAATTTGTATTAAATCTTCCTTAAATGTTTGGTAGAATTCACCAGTGAATACAACAGGTTGTAGGCTTTTCTTTGTTGACAGGTTTTTGATTACTGATTTAATCTCCTTACTTGTTACTGGTTTTGTCAGATTTTGTATTTCTTCATGATTCACTCTTGATAGGTCATATGCTTCTAGAAATGTATTCATTTCTTCTAGGTTATCCAACTTGTGAACATTAATTGTTCATAGTAGTCTCTTATGATTTTTTATATTTCTGTGGTATCAGTTGTAATATTTTCTCTTTCTTTTACAATTTGATTTGTCTTCCCTTTTTTTTCTAGTCTAGATAAAGGTTCATCAATTTTTTTTTCAAAAACCAACTCCTAGTTTCATTGATCTTTTCTATTATTTTTCTAGCCTCTCTGATCTTTATTATTTTATTCCTTCTGCTGACTTTGGGCTTAGTTTGTTTTTATAGTTCTTTGAGGTATATATAGTTCAGTTGTTTATTTGAGATTTTTTTTTAATGTAGGCATTTATCATATCAACTTCCATCTTAGAACAGACTTTGCTGCATCTCAGCCTGTTTCCAGGGCCCCCTGTGTGACTGTGCTATGCTTGGTGCAGCTGGAAGTAGCTGTAATCTAGGCTTGAGCATGAGGTCTTTGAATGATGCTTGGTAGGAGGGGCCTCCTCACACCTGCTGCCCTGAGGAGGTGGAGTGGAGCAGAAGGAGATGATGCTAGATGTTTGCATGGTTTCCAAGGGAGGCTTTACTGACTTTACCCTTTGACTTAAGATCAGTCTTGACAACCTTGCAAAAGGAGGGAAAAACATTATTTAATTGAGTCTCATCAATGCTTAACTCTTTTTCTTTCCTAAATATCTATACTAACACACCCATGGCAGATAGATGCAACTCAGGGAAAACAAGGGAGTGAGAGGACTGGAACTGACTGGGATTTATTCTCACTTCCTAGACAAAGAAATGAGGACTCAAATGAGAAATAATGTGTTTTGGTTTTTTGTTTGTTTTAAATAAGTTGCATTTTATGTACAGCCCAATTTTATGGAATGAGATGCTACCCACTACGACAATAGTACCCTGATGTTAATATTTACTCTGGTAGCTTAAGATTCATCGATTTATTTTTCTCCTATAAATACCTATTTGAGTTGTATTTTGCAAAGATTTCCTATGAATTTATTTAGACTTGAGTATATTTCCAAAGCTTCAACTCCAGCAGGACAAAGTAACAATTTATCAACAAATGACAATCATAGTGAAATAAACTATTGTAGCCTTGGGATCAGTAGGCATCAGAGGCATGGAGCCATTTCCTGGGGCTATTCCATAGTGGGACTTGTGGAGCCCAAGGGACACCAGGTATCTGGACATGGGTGACAAACTAGGAAAACAGGATATCTACCAGGCCCTGATGTTTCTTTCCTTGATCAAAGATAGTGAAGAAAAGAGAATCTCTTCCCTCAAGTTTCTGCCAAGTTGACCATGTTCTGTTGATAACAAAGAACCCTGGGCAGAATTCTGGACTTGTGCTGCAGTTTCTCTCTGGGTACACACTCTGGAGAGGAATTTTGGAAGTCTTCAGTACTTATTTTACCCTCACTGCTCTGGGGATTTTCTCAATCTCGTAACTTAAAACAAGGTTTCATTTCATTTCCTTCTGAACACTGATAACAGCCATTCCACGCTCTTAGAACACTTGAAAACCTATTGAATCACTTGAAATGAGAATGAGAGTCTTTGAAAAGCACAGAGTCTCTAGAAACCAAAAGCACAGAAAAGAAAACTGAAGGCAAGGGAGGCTGGGTAACTGTTCTTGGGTATGAGATGAGAAAAAAGAAGAAAACAATGCTGGCACGTGGCATTCAAGTTTTCTTCAACTTTATAAAATGTACAGGTTACACACTGTAAGATTTGATTTATGTAACACCTTTGAAAGGATAAATTTTAGGAATGAAGGGCAGATTAATGGTTGCAGAGGTTGTGGAGGGAGGCAACGGAAGGGAGGTGGCAATGGTAATAACAGGGCAACAGGATGGATACTGGTGGTGTCAGAATCATTTAGCATCTTGACTGAGCTGGAGAACGTGCCAGCTTACATGGGTGATAAAGTTGTATAGAACTTAATACACATATACACGCACGCACACACAAATGGTACAAGTAAAACTGAAGAAATAGCAATTAAAATTCTTGAATATATCAATGCTATTATCCTGACTATGATATTATGCTATAGTTTTGCACTGGGAGAAACTGGGCAAAGTATGCAAGGACAGGATTGTTCTATATTATTTATTACAACTGAATGTGAATTTACACTTATCTCAATAAAAATTTTAATTAAGGTGATCACTGGGAAGACATTGAGTCTGCATGCTACAGATGCTGACAAGATGAATGCAGAAAAAATGACAAAGAGTGTATTTACCAGAGAGGAATGTTAATTAAAAAATAATGAAAAATATACAATCTAGCTAATCACTAGGGAAATATAAATTAAGATAGTAAAATATCATTTTCATTCATCAAGAGTTAATACTAACGTTTGGAAAATGTGTCAATGTTGGTGAAGGTATAATGAGACCTACGTACCATACAATGGTAGCAGGAGTATAAACTGATGCAATATTTTTTAAAAGTATTTTAACAGTAATGTTTTAAAAGTACATAATAGTTTTAATACATGCTTAGTATTAAAAATAACCATCTAGAAATTGAAGAAATTGCTGAGTATCAGGAAAATGTTTCTTCATAGCAAGCAATATTATTTCTTAAGAGATCTTTCCAAATTATAAAGATTAGGTGAAACATCATGAACCAGGATTATTGTGTCTTTACATGTATTTTTAATATTTCAATTTTCAAGTTGTAAAACTCAGTCAACTCTGTGATAAAAAGCAGGAGCCTAAACAAACTCATAACCAACCATAAATATCTCACCCTAATTTTTAAACACACAAAACACCTTAAAACATAAACTTATTGATTGCCTAAATTTTCAAGAAGAAAATGATAAAGGATGCTAAGCTCCAAGCAAGATAACATAAAATGAAAAAACTGTATGGGGATGCCTGCAGCCAGTAGTGATTACAGCAACTTTAAATACAGAGAAATTATGACTATCAGTCTCTTCTTCCTGAAGTCCCTGTCTTTTGAAGATTTGGATTTGTAATTTCATCAGGCACTGCTTCTTACACTCCATAAATCACTCAAAATAATGCTATATTTTAGTTTGCCCTGTGGTTTGCTGCTATAACTTTTCCCCAAAATTTCCAATTGCATTTCTTTTTGTTTTCTTGTTTATTAGGCAGATGAGTACATTCATTCATCACTAAACCTTCTAGTTTTGTAATAATGAAACATATATACTAATATATACATTCTTCTTAAAGAAAGTCTCAATGAGCCACATTTTTGACACAATAATCCTATAAATTTATCCCAAAGAAATGATCGGAGATGCATTAAACATTTATGTGCAGAACCATTTGTTATTATTTATGAAAATAAAAATTAGAAACTGAATAATCAGTAATAAATGATTTGCTAAATAAATTATAAAGAAGCATAAACTACAAAAAATAACTATTTTCTGAATGCTCATATATATGTGTAAATGTATAGAAAAAGTATTTGGAGGATACACGAAAAATGGATAACAACATTTACTTCTGAGGAGGAGAGATTATTTATTTGAAACTTTTAAAATGAGAATACATTGGTTTATTACTTGATTTAATCTTAAAATACAAGTACGTCTATTATTAATGTTCTACAAACATTTTACATAAAGAATGAGATCAAAGAAAAATAGCAATGAACAAAAGTACATGCATAAGATGAAGTATTATTTACCTATTAAGATTTATGTTTCTGAATACATTTTCATGATATGAGAAAACGTTCATTATATATTACTAAGTAGGGGGGAAAAGGGAGAATAAAATGTTCCATCTGCTGTGAATATCAGTGTATGTCCATAAACAGGAAAATAGAAGAAAACACATCAAAATAATAATAGTTGTTATATCTGGATTCTGAAATATTGGTCATTTCTGGTTTTTTCCCACATTTATTCACTTTCCAAGTTTTCTGTAATTTTCTTAATAAAGGTAAAAATATTTTAAAACCAAACCATAAACTGAGTTCCCACATCCACTACACAGTATGTTACCATCAGTCCCCAGGAAAATAGCCTCTCTGATGTGGAGGTTGTGTGTAGTAGATGATGCACAATGATTCCACTAACTAAAAACTGGTGATGGTCTGACACAGGCTGAAAAGTTCTCTCTGTTTTACTAAAAGAAAAACAAAAAAGAAATGGGAAAGTGGACTAGAGATTTAAAGCAGAAGTTTTTCTTAAAGAGTAAAATTAGCAAACACTTACTAGATATCTTCCTGGCCTCAATATACAGGTGCATTTTGAATGGCAGCTCACATGACATTATTACACCTGTAGAGATTTTAGGTCAGTGAGAGGTGACAAGTCCTAACAAGGTTGGTAATTTTCAAAGCAAAGCAAGTAGAGTTCCTCTCTGAAGATCTTTAAAAATAGGACAGCTTTTTACTTGTCAGGGATGATTTCGATGTGGTCTGCTGAAGTCAGTGGGCTGGACTAAATGACTCAAGTTATTTTCTGTTTTATAATGCTATGTAGGAAAAAATAGCAAAATACTTTGTAACCTAAACAATTCATTTTATCAGTTGGAATTTACTGGCAGTTTTAAGTAGAAAGTGAGCTTGAACAGAGAGATTCTCACATCTCATATTCTAGAAATTCTTGAATGATTTCAATAGCTGTCATAGGACTGGCTGGTTAGCTCAGTTGGTTAGAGTACTCTGTTATATATAACACCGAGGTCAAGGGTTCGGATCCCCATACCAGCTAGCTGCCAAGAAGAAAGAATTATCAGTTGGAATTTACTGGCAGTTTTAAGTAGAAAGTGAGCTTGAACAGAGAGATTCTCATATCTCATATTCTAGAAATTCTTGAATGATTTCAATAGCTGTCATAGGACTGGCTGGTTAGCTCAGTTGGTTAGAGTACTCTGTTATATATAACACTGAGGTCAAGGGTTCGGATCCCCATACCAGCTAGCTGCCAAGAAGAAAGAAAAAGAAAAGAAAGAAAGGAAAGAAAGAAAGAAAGAAAGAAAGAAAGAAAGAAAGAAAGAA
>NW_007726564.1:471642-477948 GCF_000696425.1 Galeopterus variegatus | reverse complement strand
TTTATTTTTTTGTCCTTTTTGAGACCGGCCACACAGCGCTCAGCCAGTGAGTGCTGTGAGCGTACCTGTCGTCCCTATATAGGATCCGAACCCGTGGCGGGAGCGAGCGCCGCACTCTCCCAAGTGTGCCACGGGCTCGGCCCAAACCAAAATTATTTTTAACTCACTTTAATTTTTTTAAATGTCAATAATATACATATTATGCAGTTCTTTCAGGAGGTTGTGTATGTATTCATATACAAGGGTACTTCAAAAGGTTTGTGGAAAAATAGAATTAAAAGGTAATACAAACCTTTCCATAAATTTTTTGAAGTACTCTTATATGTGAATAGACTATGTGTCAGTTCACATGTGTATGCACACACATACACACATACAACAAACAGGAGTTGCTAAACATAGCAGTGTACAAGATATACACACTGGGCATTTCAGCATCTGGGGCAAATTCAGTGTTAAGCTACTGACATTTAAGCTTCAGGAACCTTCACCCTTCCAAGGCTTTGGGTAGTCTCTACAAATGTGTTCACTTGACCATATGTTTCGGTAAAATGTGTAAAAGAAGATATTTTTGTATTTTTCTACTGAAGGAGTTTCTCCAATATCATATACACTTTGTCCCCACAAATCGAATCTGTGAGTAGCATTAGTAAATGTATAGCTAGAAGGAGAAAAGACAAGAAGAGGTAGTGACACAAACATTTACTGAGTGCTAAATATGTGTTAGGCCCAATGAAAGGTATTTTGTATAAACCACACAGAATGCCAGGCCTTCATTTTCCAGCTTTGGACCCGGCCCCCTCACTGCCCGGCTCAGTGTGACATTAGTTCAGCTGAACAATGGGGCCCAGGAAAGAGATATCCCCATAGGGATGAGGATAATGAGAAAGAGAAGGGATGTTTATCCCTGTCCCCATTTCTCACTGTCTTCCACTGTCCTTTGGTTGCTTGATAACATTGCATTTTATTTATAATGCACTCTTTGGTGTTAAAGTGCTTTTTAACAAATTTCACCTGATCCTCCAGCAACCCTACAAAATAGGGAGGTGTTATTAAAGCCATTTTAGAGACAAGAAAACTAAGATTTAGAAAGGTTGAATGGCTCGAAGAAGGTCATAAGGCAAATCACACAGAATGATTACCAGAATCTGGTCTTTCTGACCTCACACTTGGTAGTCTTCTGCCCTACCTATCCCTTGAAGCAGTGTAAGAAGCAAAGGATAAACAGACCTTCCTTTAACAACATAACACTAGGTTATTTCAAAAACTGCCCTGGGCCCCTCCCAGGCTAAGTCAGTGTAGCATACAGCCACAGGAGCTCAAAAGGAGCAAAACCACGAACACTGTAATCTTTTCTCCTGACTTTCGTTATGAGAGTGTCAACAAACAAGTTCATACACCTAACCCAAGGCCAATGTCAGGCACTGAAACAATAAATCTCTGCCTCTAAAATAAATGCATTGTCCTCTGCCTCCACTAGCACAACCCCAAAATCTTAGTTTTCTCCACTAGCTTCCACAAACTTTCTCCTCTCTACCCTCTCTCCATGGTCACTTTGGTATTTCAAAAAAATTTGTATTTGCATGTGGAAACCATAAAAGTAGTTCTAATGTCAAAACAGAACCACTCATCATCACCCAATGTTATTAAAATGGAGAAAAAAGTTGAATGTGAAGATGGCCAAAGAGATGACCTTGCCAACTTTGCCCAAATTCTCCAGCTACAGGAAGTTATTTCCCCTCCTTGACTCAAAGGAAACATTCTTATAACTCAAACTGGACCAATAGAATGGAAAAGTAAAGGTAATAGACAAGAAAAATGATTTCCAGAGAACATGACCACATTTCTAGAATGAGTGGGTTACAATCATTGCTTCCAAATCTTCACCACTTGTTTCTTTATTACTCTTTACAATCAAATTTCCTCTTCACCACTCTACTGAAATGGCACATTTTAGGGTCTCTGATAGCCCCTTTCTGACAAATCAAATTGTTTGTTTTCTTAGTCCTTGTTCTCTGCATTCTCTAGGTGGCTTCTATAGTCTGAATGTCTGTGTCTCCCCAAATTTCAAATGTTGAAATTCTCATCTCCAAAGTGATAGAATTAGGAGGTGGGGTCTTTGGGAGGTGATTAGGTCATGAAGATGAAATCCTCATGAATGGAATTAGCACCCTTATAAAAGAGGCCCCGGGGAGCTGCTAGGTCCCTTTCACCACACGAGGACACAGAACTTGCTACTACTTGCAAATATAAGATATTTTCAGGGTTTAGCTCAGAAAAGACAGTGGAGTAAGATATGGGCCACTGAGAATTTCCCTTGGGTTGAGGCATGCATAATCTCAGGTTGCATGAGTTTGTCCAGGGAGGGAATCAGTGAAGCTCACAGAACCCTCTGCCAAAGTCCTCCTCAAGGTAGGAGCAAATGGTGAAACATTTTACCTCTGTAATTATAGGGTAGATGCCAAGAGCTCAAGGTCCATAGGCCCACATGCTTAATTTGATTCTCCAGTAACCAGAACCTTGTTGCTGATCAGTCAGAAGCTAAATGGATATGTAATTAAAAGCATCTTTTGCCTGTCAGCACAACGTGAGAATCAGCACGTTTATCTTATAGAAAGGCAATGTAATTAAAGACGTTCTGAATAATGGAATTAGGAACTCACAGAGGGGTGTGCATACCCACAATGTATCCTACTTAAACAAGGCATCCTCTAGAGCCTCCACATATTACATGGCTAGGAAGAAAGCAGTGGTCACATTTACTGGATGCTTGATTGTTTTGTTAAAAATGTAGGTAAAATTCCTTAATTTCCCAATAAAATATTCATTGAATGTTAATAAGCAGAACTCAGTAAATACTGTAAGTTTTACAGGACTCTTTTATGATTCATTCATTCAGCAAGCTACCTAATTGACTGCTGACTGTGCGTGGGCACTGTAGGAAATGTAAAGGTAAATTAGAAATATTTCCTCTGGACAAGAAATTGACAATCTAGTAGGATGATTAAATTTGCTCTTAAATAATCACCATTTATTTAGGTTTTCATTATTTTATATCTGCAATTATTTGTAGTTTTTAGTGTACTTTTTTTTTCATCTTTTGCTCTTTTGTCACTACATATTTCATATTCTTTGATGCTGTCTTAAATTGCACTATTTTTAATTTCAGTTTCCAATTGTTTGTTGCTAGGATATAAAAATATAGTTGATTTTTGTATTTAGATCTTGTATCTTAGAACCTCGTTAAAGTCCATTATTAGTTCTAAGAGCATTTTTTTAGATTGATATAATATTCTACATACACTATCTTGTAGTCTGTGAATAAAGACAGTTTTACATCTCCAAAAAAATAAAAAGTTAGGAAGTAGCATTTGATGTGCATTACCTTTCCCAATTCATTCATTCACTCATTCAACAATTACTTATTACTTGCTTATAAAGTGCAAGGATGCAGGAGATACAGTAGTGACAAAACACATAGTGACCTAGTCCCTAGGTAGCATTCTGAGTCTCATCAGGGAAGCACATATTATACAAGTAATTGCAAGAACACTGAGAATCACCAAAATAATGCACTGGGTGTTGTACAATATTCAAGAGTCTTGCATTCCCCCCAAACCCCACCAGACATCCTTGCGCTTCCCCTTTCCCAGTCTGGAAGCCCTGGAATGTGGCTGTGGAGTTGAAAATGTCTGCCTACAATACAAAAGACCCATTGATGAATCCTATACAATACTGGTGTCTTATCTACCAAGAGCCCCATCTCTACTGAGAAAAAACTTAGGGCAGTCAAACATATGTTGGTCATTCAGCCAACCATGAATGTAGCCTGAGACGAAATTCTAGGTAATATGGCTCAATTAGACATAATAATCCTCTTCACAAAAACCAGAGAAACATATTATGCGTTTATACTAAGCCCCTTAGCTTGTTGGTAAAAATGGCTTTATGCTGGGTAGCTGAGACAACTCAGCCAGGACACAGCCCCGTGTTTTCAGGTAATAAGAAGAGACTCCTTTTATGCCACATAAGCAAAAGAATTAATATACATACTTAGCAGTTCATTCATTCCAGATGATTTATACTAAGCCCCTTAGCTTGTTGGTAAAAATGGCTTTATGCTGGGTAGCTGAGACAACTGAGCCAGGACACAGCCCCGTGTTTTCAGGTAATAAGAAGAGAAGGTGACTCCTTTTATGCCACATAAGCAAAAGAATTAATATACATACTTAGCAGTTCATTCATTCCAGATGTAAAAACAAACTCATTAACAGATAGTTTTAAATATACTAGGCCTCTGCATAAGTTGCAGATTCCTTTCTAAAATATTTATAGTACATTTTTCTTTAAAAAAAACCAAACTTTTATCTTCTTGTCCTCTGCATAAGTTGCAGATTCCTTTCTAAAATATTTATAGTACATTTTTCTTTAAAAAAAAAAAAAAAACTTTTATCTTCTTGCTATCTTCTTGTGAAGCCTAAATGAATTTCAAAAAATTAATATGCAACTTCATTTATTCACTGATTTTTTAATTTGTTCATTCATTTAATAGTAAACATGGAGCAAGGTGTGCTAGACACTGCACTTGTAGTTACAAAGAGAATAAGTATAGCACCTGCCTTCCAGGTGTGCACAGTCCAGCTATCAAAGCACAGAAGAGAGAGTAATCAGCCCACAAAGCTTAATCAAGTGGCCCCAAGAGAGGTGGGTCTTAGGAAGACAACAGCCATTGCTGGGCCCAAAGAGTGCCCATGGGCATGCCAGGCCAAGATTACAGCTAAAGGTAAAAGCCCAGAGGCTTACAGGAAAAGCAGTTAAGAAACTTTCATGTTTAGGGCTTGTTTTAATTACATATTAATTTAACAAGACTTTTTATCCTGAGAGAGTTTTGGAGTGTTTTGACTAGGAAGAGGCTAAAAATAGAAACATACTGACTGTGAGCTTTAAGTGTTTTCTCCAAATAAAACCCTCCTAGAGGTCTCATCTTCAATCTGGGTTTCAAGGCTGATTAAAGCACTGTTTATTAAGAGCATGTCTCCTCTACAAAGGAAGGCAACTCTAAATCTTAAAAACAAATGTGGAGGAAGGCCCAGAAGGATAGTAAGCGCTTTAACAATTACCCAGTTTCTTTACCAAACACACCCAGAATTACCCACAAAACAGATAGACATTTACATGTGGGTACACAATACGAATCAGTTACTTGAAGAGCCCAGTTTCCTGAAGAGAAAGAGTGCATGTGCTTTCATAGTAATCAAATAATGAGCCGTGTTTTCCTCACCACTTCTTCATTCCTACATACCCATACCTTTGACAACCGTCACCTGATGAAATGTACATTATTCTGCAGCTGAAGTCTAGAGGGGTTAAAGATTTGACACAAGTATGTTAACTCAGGATAGCAGAGATAGTGCTGGATTTAAAGCCAGTGCTCTGGACAACACTTTCAAAAATGAGCTGTAAATCAGAGAGGAAATGAACTCTGAGTCACCTCGTAACTGATCCAAAACACCTCAATTCAGCACCACCACTCCCTCAGACTCAAAGTGACCACAGGCCAAGAAATCTCACAGCATTCGTGTGTTTCCAGCTGAACCAGTGACTTCTCTGCTGGAACTGCAGAGAGCTCCCCTCCCCTCTCTTCCCATCCCTCGAGTTATAGGAAGCGTGTTTTCCTTTTGCTGTACTCACTGGGGAGGCAGAAGACACTTTTTGGGGGGCCATTAATTTTTTCTATCACTAGCTCATATTAATTTACTTTTTATTTTTAATTGTACAGTTTGGTGAGTTTTGACAAATGTATAATTCCATGTAACCACTACCCTGTCAAGATATAGAACATTACCATCACCTGAGAACTTTCCCTAATGCCCTTCCCCAGTCACTCCTGTTCATCCCACAGAGGCAACAACAGCATTGATTTCTATCTCCATAGAATGTTTTGCCTGTACTAAAATTTCATAAAAGGCTTCTGGTCAGGATGGCAGAATCGATGGTCCCCAGCATCACTTTTTCCCTCAAATCAACCAATTTACAACTATAAGAAAGCAACAACAGCCAAGCTGGGGCCACTAGAGCTCAGGGGAAGAGGAGGAGGGACCTGTGGAGTGCATGAAGGCAGGAAAAGCCACAATGAGAGAAAGGACAGCTCCAACCATTTTGAGTCCTGGCTGCTTCCAGGCTGGCCCTGGTGATTGTATGGAGCAGGAGCTGGCAAAAGCTGCTGCTGTGCCCTTTGGATGAAATTGCTTGAAGGTGGCACAGGAGAAGAGGGCCTTGGTGGCTCCCAGGCCAGCAAGACCACTA
>NW_007726564.1:469685-470969 GCF_000696425.1 Galeopterus variegatus | reverse complement strand
TTGCTTGAAGGTGGCACAGGAGAAGAGGGCCTTGGTGGCTCCCAGGCCAGCAAGACCACTAACATGGTTCCTGTGGACCCCCATAGGAGCGTGGAGCCACAGACAACTGAAAAAAAGGAGCCACTCAAAGGCCAGTGAGTCACTGCAAGGGATCAGTACACGGCCCACCCCATGGGAAGTGTTTGAGTGTTGGGGAGAGGGGAGACAGACCACCAGGGAAAACACTGGGGCAAAGCATGAACAGCTGATCTGCCCTCTAATCAGTGCAGGTCTACTCAGTGGAGACTGGTCAGGAATATAGAACTGCGGGGGGTGCAGTTTTCTGAAAAGACTCAGGCCCAGACCAGAGTTTCCATACAACCCAGTTATTCTAGACCTCACAAGACCTGGAAGTACATACAAGGTCAACCATTAAAACCTGAGCTGCGTAAAAAGCCTTCCCCAGGGAATCAGCAACAAAGCAACAATTTAGCTCAATCACAGGGATCAAGTGCTGGTCCCCACAGGAAGTTCCCCCATTTTAGAAGTAACCAAAGGACAACAAATTAGTTCCAGTGCAGAGTCTGAGTGGTGGGTGTTGCTAAAAATCCAATGCAGAACTGAAAGTAAAATCAAAATACCCACAGAACAAAGTCTGGTATTAACTAGTAAAGGTCTAACACCACTAAAGAACACCTATAAAACCTACAAGGACTGGAATCCCCCTGGGCTAAAGCCAGGGAGGGGGGATGGCCGTGGGCCTCAGCCATGCACCCCTGACTACCACACCCAGCCCAGCTTGAGCCATTCTCTCTCACTCCAGCCCACTCCATCCTCTCTGGAGTATACTCTCTTTGCTACATAAGACTACTCTCTGCTTTTCACCTCTGGTGTGATAACCACCAGGCCACCACAGGAAGTGCCCCAAGCTCCTGAGCTGGGGCAGTGGGGGAGACAACAGCCTCAGCCAGGGCCCCACCCAACATTCACGGCCAGCCCAGCAATGACCACTGAGCTGCTGCAGAAAGTGCCCTGGGCTCGCTTGCCAGAATGAAAGGGTTGCCATGGGCCTTGACCAAGCCCCCCTCCTACCTACTCCTCCCACCCTATTTCCTTCCCCTTCGCTTCCCCCTCCCCCTCAACTGCTTCACAACATCTTAGAATGTAAAACAGTAATAATAATAAATAAATGAATTTTTAAAAAATTTTTTAAATAAAAAATTAGGAAAAGAATTTCATAAAAGTTCACTCATACAATATGAACTTTGTTCTGTATCTGGCTTCTTTCACTCAGCATATTTTTGA
>NW_007726564.1:467745-469263 GCF_000696425.1 Galeopterus variegatus | reverse complement strand
TTAGTAAAGTTTTTTATTTCTTTCTTTTCCATCCATATGATTTTTTTCTCCCCTGATTGCACTGGTTAGGACTTCTAGTACAATGTTACATAGAAGTAAATTCTTGCCTTGTTCCTAATCTGAGGAAGAAAACACTTAAGTCTTTCTTCATTAAGTGTGATATGAGAGTATTTCAAAAAGTTCATAGAAGGATTTGTATTATCTTTTAGTTCTATTTTTCCATGAACTTTTTTTTTTTTTTCCCTTTTTGTCTTTTTTCGTGTCCGGCAACAGATCGCAACCCTCAGTGTCGCCCCCGTACCGGACCAGGACCGGCAACGGGATCGCAACCCTCGGTGTTGCGTCCGCACCTCGCTCAGCCAGTGAGCGGGAACCGGTCTGTATGTGGGATCCGAACCCTCGGCGGGAGCGCCACCGTCCTCCCAAGCGGTGCACTGTAGCAGTGCGCCACCGGGCCAGCCCTTTTCACGAACTTTTGAAGTGTCCATGTATTATCTGTAGACTTATTATAGATGAGTTTTATAGATTGAAGAAGCTTGTTTTAATTTCTAGTTTTTTGAGAGCTTTTATCATGAATAGGGTGTTAAATTTGTCAAATGTTTTTACTCAATCTATTGATGCATGATTTTTCTCTTTATTCTGTTAGCATGGTGAATTATATTGATTGATTTGCTAATAATAAACCAACCTTGAATTCCTCTCATAAACTCTACTTGGACGTGACTATTGATTTTATTCATATTTTATATATGTGAATATATGCACAGGCATACATATATGCGTGTGTGTGTGTGTATATATATATATATACACACTGTGGTAGTTAATTTTAGGTGTCAACTTGACTAGATTAAGGGATACCCATATAGCTGGTAAAGCATTATNGTGACTATTGATTTTATTCATATTTTATATATGTGAATATATGCACAGGCATACATATATGCGTGTGTGTGTGTGTATATATATATATATACACACTGTGGTAGTTAATTTTAGGTGTCAACTTGACTAGATTAAGGGATACCCATATAGCTGGTAAAGCATTATTTCTGTAAGGTTGTTTCTGGAGAGATTGGCATTTGAATCAGTGGGCTGAGTAAAGACTCATCCTCACCCAATGTTAGTAGGCATCATCCAATTGGCTAAGGACCCAGAGAACACAAAATAGTAGAGGAAAGGCAAATTTGCTCTCTCTTTTGGAGGTGAGACACCATCTTCTGCTTCCCTTGGATATAAGAACTCCAGGTTCTCCAGCCTTTGGACTCTGAGTCTTGCATCAGCAGCCCCCCAGTTTCTCAGGCCTTTGGCCTCAGACTGACAGTTATAATCCCTGGTTCTAGGGTCGTTGGACTTGAACTGAGCCACACTACCTGGTTCTCCAGCCTGTAGATGGCCTATGGCGGGAATGCTCAGCCTCCATAATTATGTGATTCAAGTCCCCTAGTAAATCCCTTTTTATGTATTGCTTCTGTCTCTCTGGAGAACCCTGACCAATATATATACACATATATATAT
>NW_007726564.1:466861-467480 GCF_000696425.1 Galeopterus variegatus | reverse complement strand
TCTGTCTTGGTGAATGTTCTGTGAACCCCTACAAAAAATGTTTGCTGTGAAGTTGTTAGATGAAGTGTTCTATAAACATCAATTTGGTTAAGGTGATTGGTAGATTTGTTCATATGATACAAACACATGTAAATGATTTGTATTCTTTGTACTATTATTGCCATATATCTTACTGCTGTTCATGTTATAAATATAAAATTCATTGCTAATATTTTTACTTTAGTCAGTTCTCTTTTAAAGAAGCTAATAATAGAAAAAAATAGTTTATGTTTACTCAGATATTTACCTTTTCTGGCATTTTATATACCTTCATATGGATTTGAGTTTCCATTTGATATCATTTCTCTTGGGCCTGAAAAACTACCTTTGACATTTCTGGTTAAATGTCTACTGGTGTCGAATTAGCTTAGCTTTTGTTTGTTTTTAAACATCAGTATTTTGCCTTAATTTCTAAAGGATATTTTCATTTTGTAAACAATTCTACATTTTTATTCTTTCAGTACTTTAAAAATGTTGTTTTGCCTTTTTCTTGCATTGTTTTTCAGGAAAAACCAGCAATAATTTTGAACACTGTTTTCCTTTATATAATGTGTCTTTTCTCCTGTGGGTAAAGTTTTTT
>NW_007726564.1:461203-466300 GCF_000696425.1 Galeopterus variegatus | reverse complement strand
TTTTTTGGTTTTTTAGGGTTTTAAAATTTTGGCTTTTAACAACTGGCTGTGGTGTGCCAACATGTTATTTTACTATTTATGCTTCTCCTATTTGGCATTTGCAGATATTATTAGATCTGTTCCTTGATATTTTTCATTAAATTTGGAAAACTTTTGGTTATCATTTCTTCAAATATTTTTCTTCCCCAATCTCTCCATCCTCTTTTTCTGAGACTGCAAACTACATATTGTTATACTGCTTGATAATGTCCCATAAATAGCGGAGGCTAAGTTCATTCTTTAAGTGTTTTTTTTTTTCTCTTTGTGCTTCAGTTTAGATCATTTTTAGTGCCCTGTCATAAAATTTACTGATCTTTTTCCTACAGTCAGCAGTCTGCTATTAAGCCCACCCAGAGAATTTTTCCTTTTAGATAATATATTTTTAGAGTTAGTATTTTCATTTGGTCATTTTTATAATTTCTATTTTTCTGCTGAAATTTTCCACCTGTTGACTCGTTAAGCTGTTCTTTTCTTTTAAGTCATCTAACATCTTTATAATAGATTTTTCAAGACTTTGTGTAATAATTCAATTATCTGTGTTATCTCTGGGTCTGTTTTATTGACAATTTTTTCTCCTGGTTGTGTGTTACATTTTCCTGATTTTTCACTTGTCTAATAATGTTTATTATTTGTTGGGCATTGTAAATGTTACATTGTTGAGAGGCTGGATATTGTGGTTTCCTCTTAAAGATAATTGAATCTTTTTTCTGAAAAGCAGTTAATTGATAAGTAGATCAGTTTTATCCTGCCAGGGTCTTTGCTAGAAGCTTTGTTAGGGCAGAGTTAGAATAACCCTTACTCTAGGGCTACTTCCAGAATGTTCATTCAGCTAAGAGTTTTCAGTAAATATTTTCTATCAGACTAACAGAATCTTACCTACACATGCATAGTAAGCCACAGACTCAGAGAAACCCATATTTAGATTTCTGAAGTTGCCTCTTTGTATAGCATTCTGTACTTAAATACTCTACACTGCAAGGTTTAAAGCCCCCGAATTTTGCAATCTATTTCTTTTGTTCAGCAAAACAGTTGTTCTCCTTCTGGGCTCCAATTCCATGTGCTACATCATTTGGATAGTTCGCCTAGACAGAAATACAGGGTGTATGTGGAGCTCACCTTACTTATTTCCCTTTTCTCAAGAATCACAGACCTGTGCTGTCTGTTTTCCAGTGCCTGAAAAAGATTGCTTCGAAGATTTTGCCCAGTTTTATATCTGTCAATGGAGGGAAGGTAAGTCTGATAATCATTTCTGTCATAAATAAAACTATAAGTCTATTACTAGAGGTTATAAATTCCTCTTATTGCAAACAGAGGAAATACGTGCACACGCACATGCGCTCACACGCGCTCACACACGCACACACACACACACACACACAACTTCTATAGTCCCCTCTCAACAAAATGTTAAATATCTAAAGGCGCACACGCGCTCACACACGCACACACACACACACACACAACTTCTATAGTCCCCTCTCAACAAAATGTTAAATATCTAAAGCTTTTCAATGTCTGAAATTTGAGACAATTTTAGTCTCTGTTGTGCTTCTATAACAGAATTCCACAGCCTGGGTAATTTATAACCAATAGAAGTTTATTTGGTTCATGGTTCAGGAGGCTGGGAAGTCCAAGGTCGGGGGCAGCATCTGGTGAGGGTCTTCTTGCTGTATCATAACATGGCAGAAGGCACCACATGGCAAGAGAACAGGGGAAAGAGAGGGAGACTGGGGCCAAATTTATCACTTATAAGGACCCTACTTCTGCAATAACAAAGCCATTCCTGTGATAATTGCATTAATCCATTCATAAAGTCTCTGCCCTCATGACCTACTCACTTCTTAAAGATCCCATTTCTTAACCCTATTGCATTGGGGATTAAGTTTTCAACATATAAACTTTGAGGAACACATTCAAACCTACACACTTACAATCATGATTAAATCACCACCACCCCACTTCACCCCCAAACCGGATATTTACTGGTGACCACACTTCTTGCTTTGCTTTAGGAAGATGAGAAGCAGCAAAAAACCAAACTATACCTGGAAAAGTGGCTTTATATGGCATGGGACTACAGAAGTTTGACCACCTGGATTGTTGAACTAGTCTTAATGTGTTCATGTGCTTGGTTGTCAGCTCCACATATGTGAGTCTCTAATAACCTCTAAAGTGACACAGCCCATTCATTGAGTCAAAGACCAACTTCTTTGGAGATCAAAATCTCTTCTGGCTAGGGTGATCATGTAATTTATTGTCCAAACTGGGAAACTGACAGTTTTAATAATTATGCAAGGACAAGAGTCATGTACCATGACTGGGATGTATGATCACCCTATTATTTTATGTTGGTGAGGAAATAGTCATAAAATCGTTTCCTGCCTGGAGCTATGGGGGTAAGAAAGAAAGGGGGCTCTAATACTTCTTTAAAAACCCCTTATTCTCAGCATGCTATGGGAGTTCTCACTTTCCTCTTTGAAGAAACAGGTCTGAGTAGGTTATAGTTCCACTAGTTTCAAGTGGCCAGTTCTCACATTCCTTTCCTTTGGTATATTTCCTGCCATGTTTTGAAAGACCACTTCAATATCTAGATGATATGACTTTATGGAGCCAGAAAGTCTCCCTCACTTATAAATGCCTGCTTTCCTCTTGCTGATGGATAATAGAAGTTCAAGAAAGAGGATATTTATGTCTGACCTTATGACTTTAATTTTTGTTGACTAAATAAATTTATTGGGGCAAAATATACGTTGTATATGAATTTTTCTTACTTTTTTGGTGGTAAACTTTAATAAAAAAAATAACGTGGACACTGTAGTAAGGACAGAGGGGAACAGAAGAAAATCGTATTGAACAAGGAGGCAGGAGACAGACTACAAGATTCAGCTGCATCATGATCTTACCAAGGTCCAAAACTAAAAATGGCTCATATAAAAAATTGCATGGCTTTCTAAAAATTTACTATTAAAAATACTGCATGCTTATTGCAACAATTCAAGTAATGCAAATATATATGTAAAAAATTCTTCGCTTCTACCTCTAATTCTACCCCCAGCACCATCAAGATATATTATTTTAACCGTTTATTATATATCTTTCCACTGAGACATTTAAATTTAAAGCATATCCCTAATACTAAATGAACTAAAACTTTTACTATCAATTCCATTATTTTCTTAGGTTAAGGCTATTTTTCAAATAATCCCAGCTGTCTGTAGAATATTTGAAGGTGACTATTTTATTAAAAAGAAAGAAAAAAAGGATTTAAATATCTTTTATTACATCTCTCAGTAAGTCTGGCAAACTAGCTTATTAAGCAATTTTTTGCTTAAGTTTGAGATTTTTGTCAAAGGTCATGCATTCTTCCAGAGGAAGGAAATAAGAAGCTATTTTCTCAGTGGGAAATTTGCACAATTATTTTCCTTTTTATGAAATTGAAAATACACTTGGAAAAATTAATGATAATTTCTGTCCTTATTCAGGGACAGACCCCGTGCTCAGTAAGTACTGGTCATGAACTATCTCCTGTAAGACCTCATAACAAGCAGAGGAGTTGACACTGGTTATGCAGATGAGAAAACTTAGGATCGAAAATTTTAAATACTTCCCTGGGGCACACCAGCACTGAGAGGCAGCTTCATCTGGGGAAGCAGTGCTGTGTGGGAGTTAACAGGATGGGACTTTGGGTTCAGTCAAAAGAGGGTTCAAATCCCAACTTCACCAATAAATGTTAGCTATTAACCACCTCCCCTCATGTTAAGCAATATTAAATAACATCTTTAGAATCACAATTAAGGACCAGAAATTACTCACAAGGAATTTTCAAAACTCAAAAAGAGAATATGTTCAAACCAGTGTTCCTCTGATTTTAAGGATGTGTCCACATAATACCACATTCAGAATCTAGTTTTTTTATTTTGCAGTCAGGTCTTCATACTTTGAAAAATTATGTTTTGGATTCAAATCTTTCATATTTTTCACTAAAACCAAAAGGAAATGCCTTCCTTCACTTGAGAAAATGGAAGAATAACCAAAGTAACCAAGTTGCTTTGGTATATGACACTTCATATACCCAAGCCCTAGAAAACCACATCTTTGGTTTCATGGAACCTTTTTAGAATATGAGAAAAGAAATAGAAATCAAGAGCATGGCCAGAGCTGGAACTAAAGCAAAAGTCAGGAGGCAAAGTGCAAGACTGGGATACAGTGGAAACTAAGTAGAGGGATATAACTGAACCATATTTAGAAATGAGGAGGAAAAATCATACCTCACTTATCCCTTCAAAGAAAGAGCTTATAATCTAGGACAAGATGACATGTTCTCTCATGCGTACACTCCATCAGATTGATATAGCTGCCTGGAGCATTGTGCTCAAAGGGACTCCGGGCTCCCTTTGGACTCAGAAAGTATTGTGAAGATTTTGATATGTCTCACTAGGGCGTAAAATAGGGAGTGACAACATATATGCTAGTATTTGCTATCTCTTGTCTGGGGGGAAAAGAATGGGAACTATTAATCACCAGGTACTTGCTTTGTATCAAGTGCTTCATACACACCCTCTTATTAAATCTTCATGAACCCAATGAGGTAAAAATTATAATGCACATTTTACAGATGAGAAAAATTATTCTCTGAGCAATTACCTGGTTGTCACTTGGAGAGAAAGAGAAAGAAAGAATGACTTTGCAATGGAGGGAAGGCAAAGCAGTGAGTGTACAAATGACCATTCACACATATGACAAGTGTGTGTGTCAGCCATTGTCATTCAGGAAAAGTCTACGTACACGAATGTCTGCCTGTCCTGTTGCTTCCAGTGTTCCCAGTGTTTCTTATATTTAAGTATCACAAATATTCTACAGTCTAAATTGTCTAATTCTTCAAGATGTGCCATTATGCTAATTATAACCTCTTTATAAATGGTGAATAATTTTTCCCTTTGGAAATTATCTTAGAATTTGAAAGAGACTTTATTCAAACTCTCTGATTACTACTCCAAGACTACAAAGAGATTATTTTAGAACAATCCAGATGAAAATATGCTAGCCCAAGAGCACAAC
>NW_007726564.1:432562-461031 GCF_000696425.1 Galeopterus variegatus | reverse complement strand
AGTGAATAATTTTTCCTTTGGAAATTATCTTAGAATTTGAAAGAGACTTTATTCAAACTCTCTGATTACTACTCCTAGACTACAAAGAGATTATTTTAGAACAATCCAGATGAAAATATGCTAGCCCAAGAGCACAACACTCACTGGCAGTCTCAGTTCTATGAATAACTTCATCTGCGTCTTGGGTTAGTCGCCCTCTCCCTCTGGGCCTTAGTTTTCCCAGTAGGGAGTTGGACCAGTCCCTCTAAGCTCTATGCAGATTCCCAAATGCTATGATTTCCATAAGTTCATAATGCAACTCTTACTAGAAAAAGTCAGAGAGGCCTTACTTTGAATAATGAATAATGTTGGTTGGAAAGAAAGAATAAATCTTTTGTTCCTCCTTTCAAATCATGTAAGACATTTTAAGACACATTGGGTATCTACTAGCCAAAGCCCCTTTTTGGGCCCAGAGGCCCAAGAAACGAGTCATTCATTCACTCAAATTGTATGTACTGAACACTTGCTATAACTGAGGCACTGTGTAGATATGAGGGGAATTTAAAATTATATCAAGCATAAATTTGCTCTAAACTAATGAATAATAAAGGGAAGTAAGTGACTAAAACATATAGCAGAAAGTAGAAAGAATCCTAAGAGTTATACAGCTAAATTGTTATGGAAGGTAAGAGGAAAGCCACATTACCCTCTGTGGGATCATGGAAGTGGTGAAAAAAGCCTCCATGGATAAAGACTTGTAAGCTGGGCTGCAAAAATAAATAAGCCTTGGCCAGATAGGGAAGAGTGTGAAGAGGACGGTGATAACAGGCAGATGGCCCTCCATGAGCAAAGCTGGGAGGTGCGAAAGTACAGAACATGAATGGGGAGAGTACAAATTTCACTTTGGCAGGGCTGAAAGGTCCCAGAATGGGAGTGGTGGCAAATGACAACGGAAGATAGTGCAGCATCTTCAGTACCAAACAAAGTTGTCAAAGACTTTATTTTGTAAATTCAGTCTTTTTTGAGCAGGAGTGTAAGAATGTTAGCCATCTGCTGGATTAATATGGGAGTAGAATGTAAGGTAAGTGCTGCTGAGAAGATCCTGGGCGTGGGGAGGTCAATTAGGAGTTACTTCAATGTCCATCCAAGAACTAACAATAATTAGCATCATTGCAGTGGGAATGGAGAAAGGAGGAGGGGGAGGGGCAGATGCAAAAACTAATAATAATCACAATAAAAGCTAACATCTATTGGGTGTGTATCCTGCAACCGTTTGGAGAATAAGTAATTTACTCATTTAATCTTTACAACCATTCTATGAGGAAGTTCTATTATTTCAGTTTTACGGATGTAGAAACTGAGGCACAGAAAGGTTAAAAATTGTCTGCAGTCACCCATTTGGAGATTTATCCTCTGGTTCTAGAGTCCTATTGCTTAACCATTCTGGAACATTCTACTTCCCTGCAGAAATAAAATTGACATAATATGGCCAGTAGTTGATGATGCTGTCAGGGAGTCACTGCTTATATATGTAATAAATAAAATAACAAGAAAGTAAATAAAATAGGTAGCAAGTAAAATAAATATTCCCAGCTTCCCTATAGCATCTGCTCAACTCTTTAGCAATGCGTTACTAAATGATCAACTCCACTGATCAAATAGTAATTCCTCAGCAGCCATTGCATATGCTGTTGTACCCAGACAAAACATGTGAGAAATTTCTTTTTGAATTCAATAAGGGAAAAGAGTTCCCACTCCTGTCCCCATTTTGTGATGGCTAATTTTTCCCTTTGAGTGGGAAGGTGTGTGGCTTTATGGAAGGTAAACCAAGCATGTGGACTCAAAGCAAAGCCCTCTCAAGTTTACCTCCACCAGCCAGGTCAACTCAGACAGTCGTCTCCAGCTTTGGGCCACAAGGCCCCTCCAAAGCCTCACCACCGATGAGGAATAATGTGTCTTCAGAGAAGGACGCATCACAGGAGCCTAGTCTAAAGAAATGTAGAACTACATCTACAGCTCTAATTTTCCTGAATTCTCAGAGGTAACGCCATATTTGCAGGACTAGGCATCGTCCACAGAGTAACAAACTATCTGCAGTCCGTATTCTTTTTTGTTTATTTCATCGCTTTTTATTTGGCTTTCAATAACAATGCCTAGGAAAACAATGACACAAGCAACAGGAAATGCTGGAAGGAAGGAGAAATGTCAGTGAGTGATTAAAAGTCAAAAATGTTCGGCCCGCCCATGGCTTACTTGGGAGAGTATGGTGCTGATAACACCAAGTTAAGGGTTAAGATCCCCTTACCGGTCATCTTTAAAGAAAAAAAAAAAAGTCAAAAATGTTCATATTTAGAAACTGTAAGAAATGCCAGTTATATAATTCCAAATAACAGGCCCTTGCTTTGGCAGTTGCCCACCATAGACCCAGTGCCCCTGTTCCTGGTAGCTCTCGCATCTGTGTTCTGGCTGGCAGAAATCAGTGCAGGGAAGAGCACAGTTGCCATTTGATAAAACACATTTAATTCTCAGCAGGGAAAATTAGCTGTCTTCACAATACTGCTCTTGATGTAAATATATTGTACATTTAATTCCAAACACCTACTAATTTGCTTTAAATTGGCCTAGTAATAATTATCGCTTAAAGTTATGGCAGTGAAACAGCATCTGCTTTTTAAAAAGCTAATTTTGACAGCAGGTGCTTTTTATGTCACTGTAATTTTTCCTATAAAGATCATTATCACTTAATTGTAAATGGCAGCTGCTTTGAGGGTATTTTAGTTCATGCTGATGGTTTGATTGATTATTGAAGTTCCAATCCAACTATGCTAAAGAGTCTAATCTGTTGGGATTTCCAAAAGGCATCATCAAAATCTTTAATATCAATTCACATTAGTTCACTCTGTCACAAACTGTCAGCCATGAGGTAACGTTTTAAATAAAACATTAAAGATGATTATCTCTTCCTTTTTGGTCAAAAATTAAAAAAATAAAACACTTGTGTGTGGCTTCAGATAATATGTTTCTTCAGCTTCTTACTCAAAACCAGATACACTTTGAAGAAAACTAATTTAGACAAAGTGTTTTGTTTGAAGGATAGTATTATATTTAAAGAGGAACAGGAGTCCTCTAGATTTCAAAGGAAAAAAAAATGATGATGGTAATACATCCAAGACTTTTCATGTTTTAAAAAGTAATACCTATCATCTTAGAAACCTGATTTTATTATTTTCTCCAAACTATGATAAACATAAAAGTAAGCAGATGTGGTTACATATTCTTGAAACTCATTCAATTTTTAGGTCACAGACTCTGCAGATACATGTCGATCTACATTTGTTTTCCATCAGGCAGAGGGATGTTAGTACATCGATCTCAGAGACATGAGACATTCTGTCCTCTTTGGGAGCCTGCTCCAACAGAGAAAGAACACGTAAACCTGCCTTCTCTCCCAGCTCACTCCTTTTCTAACCTCTTAAAGAGATTCAGCTGCAAGATCTCTGACAAGTCCCTCAGCTTCTCTATGCCTCAACTGCCTTATTTGACACTGTGCTAACAACATAACCTGATTTGGTTCAGACCACATGGTATAACCTACTTTAAGTTCTTAGAGAACTCACTGTCACGTATTAGGCATTCAAATAATATAGGCTATTTTATGTTAATTATTAACAAATTATGTATCCTTATTGAGCATCTTCTCAGGGTCAGACACGCTATTGGGTGAAAGAACGAAATACAACCTCTATCGTCTAAGGCAGAGGTCAGCCACCTGCAGCCAGCTGCAGCATGTTTTTGCTTGGCCTCCAAGCTAGAATGAATTTTATATTTTTAAAGGGTCATAAAGAAAAGCAAGGAAGAATGTGCAACAAAGACCTGTAGTGGCCCTCAAATTCTAAGATATTTACTATCTGCTACTTTACAGAACAAATTTTTCAAGTTCTGGCTCTGTAAGAAATAGAAGTGTCCCAGTGAGGGAACTAGGAGAAGAGAGTTGTTAGTCTTGTCAGTGGCAGTGGGGGGACAATCACAAAAGGCTTTACAGAAGAGGTTATATTTGCACTAGGACTTGTGGACTGGTGGAATAGGTAAGATTTCATCAGCCCGAGAAGGAAAAGTGGTATGCACAAAGAAGAAAACGTGATCAGAACGACAGGGTGGTTTCTTCCAGGAACTGTGGTTTATCAAGTGTGACTTGATTATAGGTGCCTATGTGGAGGGAAGGAAGGGGTGAGGGGAGAATTAATGGCCAAAATTTAGGGTGGAAAGAGCCATAATGCAAAGGGCTTTAGATTCTCTACTAAAGCTTAATACTTGATTGGAAGGTAGAGTTATCACCAAAGGATTTTAAGTGGGAAAGTGATAAAATCAGAAGGAGAATTTAGGCAATAGCACAAAAAAATAAAGTATAAAGAAACTTTGGCTTTGGGCTGAGATAGAATAACAAGAACCAGATTTAACCTCCTTCCTGAAGAAAAACAAATGTAGACAAAATTTATAAAACGAGGTTTTCAGACATTGACAACAGGCAGTGCCAGACGGTGACTTTTGAGAGCGAGGGGAAAAAATGAACTGAGCTCAGATTCCTATGTGGAGAGAAGTTCTACGCTCTAGCACAGGAGGGGGAAGATATAACTCATAATGGGGAGAGAAACCCATCAACAGAAACAGACCCAAAATGATAATAACAGAAATGGTACACTAAAAGCTATAACTATATTTCAAATATCCAAATGTTGAAGTAGAGGATGCTTGAGCATACTAAGTGGAGATATGAAAGATATTTTTTAGAACACCTAAATTGAACTTTTAGATAGACAAAAAAAAAAAAAAAAACCTGTCAAAGATGAAAAATAAACCTGACAGGATTAACAGAAAATTAGACACTACTAAAAGAAGTATCAGTGATCCTGAAAACATAGTAATAGAAACTATCCAAAACGACAAATACAGAGAGAAAAAGCCACCTCGCCCCAAAATGAAATGAGTACTAGTGAGCTGTGGCAGAACTCCTGGCTTCCTAATATGCATGCATTGGAGTCATTGAAGAAAAGAATAGGGAGGCTGGACAGAAGAAATATTTGAATAAATCATGGACAAAATTTTCCAAACTGAATATAAACAATAAACCCACAGATCCAAGGAGTTAAATGAACCTCAAGCATAACAAACATGCATATTGAAATCCAATTGGTTAAAAAACAGTGATAAATAAAAAATCTTAAAAGTAGTCATGGCAGCTGGAAGGGAGGGACACATTACACACTTAGGAACAAAGACAAGAGTGACAGCAGGGT
Source organism: Galeopterus variegatus (assembly GCF_000696425.1). NCBI lineage: Eukaryota > Metazoa > Chordata > Mammalia > Dermoptera > Cynocephalidae > Galeopterus > Galeopterus variegatus. The sequence continues at coordinate 455,758 of NW_007726564.1, read as the reverse complement.
TCTCCTTGGGAATAATGTAAGGTAGAAGGCACTGAGCAACATATTTAACTGAGTGGAAGAAAAGAAAAACTGTCAGCTTAGGATTTTATGCCCAGGGAAAATACCTTTCCAAAACCAAGATTAAATAAAGACTTTTTCATAACATAGAAAAGCTAACAGTATGGAGGTTTCTCAAACAACTACAGATAGAACTGCCACCAATTCAGCAATCCTGCTGCTGGGTGTATACCCAAAGGAACGGAAATCATTATGTCAAAGGGACACCTGCACTCCCATGTTCATTGCAGCTCTATTTACAATAGCCAAGATATGGAACCAACCTAAATGTCCATCGATGGATGACTGGATAAGGAAAATGTGGTATATATACACTGTAGAATACTACTTAGCCATAAAAAAGAATGTAATTCTGCCATTCACAGCAACACAGATGAGCTTGGAGAAAATTATGTTAAGTGAAATAAACCAGACATGGAAAGAGAAATACTGCATGTCTTCACTCATTAAAAGGAGGAAAGAAGGAAAGGAAAGGAAAGGAAAGGAAGGGAAGGGAAATGGAAAGGGAAAGGGAAAGGAAAGAGAAAAGGAAAAGGAAAAGAAAAGGGAAAAGAAAAAGGAAGACCACAATAAAACATTGAACTTTTGGAAGGAGAGAACAGACCTATAGTTACTAGAGGTGGGAAAGAGGAAGGGGGGGAGGGGGTTAGGGAGTAATTGGGTAAGGGACACAAAGAATAAGTATGATTCAATAAGTATGAACATGCTAATAATATTGATATGATCATCACATACTGTACATAAATACTGATAGTCAACTTTATACCCTATAAATATATAAAATCAAAAATAAATAAATAAAAAACAGAAAAGCTGAAAGAATTCATAATCAGCAGGCATGTACTATAAGAAATAGTATAAGGAAGTCATTCATGCAGAAGGAAATTGATAGCAGATGGAAATCTGGATCTAGCAAAGGAATGAGGAGCACTAGAAATGATTTTTTAAACCTATTTAAAAGATAATTGACAGATTAAGCCCCAAATGATAACAATATATTGTTACAGAACATATATATGTTCTATAATATATATAGAAGTGAAATGTATGAAAACAATAGCAAATTAGAAGTAGAAAGAGAATTCTTCAGCCAGATTTAAAAAAAAAATAGCTATGAAAAACCTACAGTTAACATTATATTTAATGTTGTAAGATCAGCATCAAGAACAAGGAGAAAATGTTTTCTCTCAGTCCTTCTAGAGCTCAACATTGTACTGGAGATTCTAGCAAAAGTAATAAATCAAGATAAAGAAACAAAAGGAAACCTGATTGCAAAGGGAAAAAATAATTATGCTGAGTCAAAGTCAGAAAAAGAGAGAATATTCCACTTACATCAGATTCTAGGAAACACAAACTAACCTAAGTGAGGGAAAGATTACAAAGGGGCATGTGGGAACTTTTTGAGTAAAGATGTTCACTATCTTTACTGTGGCAATGGTTTCAAAACTCACATTGTAAACTCTAAATATGTGCAGTTTATTGTGTATCAGTTATACCTCAGTAAATCTGAAAAAAAAATGCAAAAAATAATTATGTTCAGCATTGAGAAGCCGAGGCAGGGATTCATCTAGGAGATAATGACAACAGAGAAGTGGAGAAATGATGAGGAACAGCGACAGAGGTGACTTTGGGACTGAAGAGAAGAGAGGCACATGAGGTGTCCTTCCTGATGCTGGGTGGGCAGCTGGACAACTGGGTGTATGGCGTAACTATGAACAGCAGCATTAAGGAACACAGGAGCAGGATCTGGTTGAAGGGGAAGGGTAATGATTTGAGGTCTGAATATGTACTATGAGGTATCTAATCACAGATGTCAGAAATAGTTGCATATAGTGCTTGACGTCAGGAGAGAGAGCTGGGTTGGAGATAAAGATTTTGGAATTCGAAGCATATATAAGAGAATTGAGATTATCAGGGTAGATGAGAATGATCAGGGAGACTCCTTAGATCAAGACAAAAGTGAGACAGTGGGGCTTTGGGAATACCAATATTAAGTGATGAGCAATAGACTGTTCTCTGAGGATCTCAATTTTTTTTTTATTATTTTATACTCTAATCTGAATTTCCTAATCAGGTCAGATGAAAATAAAACATCTTTAGCAACTGGGGATTCATTTCTCTTCAGGAACTGACAATATGTGTGTTTACAACTTCAACTCAGTCTTGGATCAAAACCAGAACTGTTTCATCAAGTTCTCAAGTGAAATACAAAATACATACTTAACTCTTTTCAGGATACACATTGTACCTAAATTTTGATATGCTTGGTGAGAGAGACAGCAGAGGACTGGGGTGAGTCTTAGAAGACGAGCTTCCTTGTCTTATCCTGGAAAATATTTCTTCAGCTCCTACCAGAGTTTGTTGAGATGAGTTTTTAATAAATATGAAAAAAATATTATATTTAATTCTCCCAAACATAATAGGAAAAGAATTTTCCACTCCAAATTCCTCTGTGCTTACCAAGAAAAAAGGGGAAGAGGGGAGTGAATTTAAAGTTGTTCTTTATTAACCAGATAGAGATTATCTCCCTGTAAGCAAAATACAGGGAACCCCTGGGCTCCCACCACTTCCTTCCCAGTCCCACCCCAGCCCCAGCTGCTGGACGTACTTAGGAAAAGCAAAACTGTTCACATAATCACTATTTATAATTGCAAAAATTTATATTTTAATTTCTTTCTTTTTTTTTTTTTTTGCATTTTTGTGACCTGTAAGGGGATCACAACCCTTGGCTTGGTGTCACCCACACCGCGCTCAGCCAGTGAGTGCACGGGCCATCCCCATATAGGATCCGAACTTGTGGCGGGAGCACCCCTGCGCTCCCAGCGCCGCACTCTCCCGAGTGAGCCATGGGGTCGGCCCTATATTTTAATTTCTAAGAAAAAATTTTGATGAGCCAAAGCCTCTTCATCATTTGTTCAGTTCAATCTGTTCAAACCTCTCAGCCCTGGAGGCATCAAAAACTAGTGATATTCAAAATAAAAAGCTACAGCAGAAAGGTCCTACCCTGGACATCACTATAAGCTAGGGACCATCTAGACGGTGTTTTGACGTTGGTAGAGAAAAACGATTACAGCCTCCCAAGGCTGTCTCTTGCTCTCTGATATTTAATTTTGCCCTTTCTTCTCCCACCTTCCATATGCAGACCAAATTCAAATTCACTAATTTGTAATTTATCGAATAGATTCCCCAGCACATTTAAAGATGGAGTCAATTTTTAGATAACAGTTGAAGTTTGGTTTCTGTTTTTGTATTCTTGAGTCAACTCTGGACTGCAACTCTCCCTTCTACCTGGTCAATTTATCAAAGTGTTTCCCAGGTGGGTAAAAGCAGAGAAGACGAAATAAAGCTTCAGGTAGATGGAAAAGAAAAAAATAATTCTAAATTTCATGGCACGGGTATGTAGATAGGACTCCCACAAGGTTACAGGAAGATAAACTAGTGATTCTCAAGGAATTTCTCTTCTGATTGCCATTGCTGATCTTATCGTAATTGTTGACTGTCACTTTGCAAGTCACAGAGAGGACATGGCATGGTAAAATCTTCATTCTCATGAAAGGATGTGTTACTTGCTAGGCATGACACAACCAGCTACTAACATCATTTACTTTGCTTTAATCAACTGAGATACATTGTATCCAAGAAAAACAATTTAACTGAGTATCTCGGGGACAAACGTAAATCCAAGGAGCAGAATAAGGGTGACAGGACTGCCGGTCCAAACTGGAGAGCAGAAGGGGAGAATGAGGTGACCACAAGCCCCTTGAAGATTGGTTGGTCAGAATTTTAATTTAATATGTTCTCAGGCTTTTTCTTTTTTTTCTTTTTTTTTTTTTTTGAGTTTTGAAAGTCCTAATAGCCTTCTTTCATTGTCTCTAGCAGTAAGCTTTTTTCCTTACTTCTAGCTTTCATCTGTTTCAAAAGAATTAATAGTACTTGGACCTACTACACAATATCCTCAAAGAGATTCTACCCTCAGTTTAGTTAAAAATACAACATGAGAGGGAGAGAAATGTAAGCCTAGAATAACTGCTATTTTAAGAATAACAACATGTAATCCAAAAGAATGGAATTACTCCAAAAAGGCAGCACCCTGAGGAAATATATAACAATAACCCATAAAAAGTAATTAAAACATTCCTTGTATACTCCGAAGTGGTCAGAAGAATTTAATTACAAACTTCATAGTTAAACTATGAGAATCCACACTAAGCTAGAAGCAAGAACTTACTAAGCTGGGAAGGACTTAATCACAGAGCATCTTAATTATGTCTCTCCCAAGGAACCACTAGTCTCCTCTCTCACAAAAGCATTTATAACTATTCCTGAATAGCATTTACATTAACTTTTTAAAATGCCCTGGAAAGTTCACAAGAGACACCAAATGGGGAGTGGTGAAGCTGTCACATTCAGATCTATGAAGGAAGGTAACAGGGGCATCCACATCTAGAATGAACGACAGTCATCAAAACGCCAACCAGGACATACAGCCAGTAAAACACACTGTCTGGTTTCATGAGCAAAGTGGACAGCTTTTAACACAATGGCATTTGCCCTAGAATAATTAATCTATTACCAACTTAGAGTTCTGCTTACCTCTGATCAAACCTAAGATTTGAGATATTAGAAGCAAGAGCTGATTAAATAACAAAGACAATGTTTTCAGAAGCCGTCCTTTGCCATACAAGCGTTATCTAGGAGCAGCAAAAATGAGTCTTATCCTATTGTCCAAGGTCATAATTCTGAGGACGATTTTGGCTTCAAACGGCAGGAAACACAGATGCAATGGCCTTAATCAATTAGAAAATTCACACCTTCTTATATAAAGGAGTACAAATATAGCTCTGGACACATACCAAGCTGGTTTCTACTTCAGGGCTCAGCAAACTGCAGCCCACAGGCCAAATCTGGCCTACTGGCTTTTTACTTTTTTTTTTGGTAAATAAAGTTTTACTGGAACACAGCCAAGGCCATTAATTTATGTATTGACTATGGCTGCTTGTGTGATACAACAAGAAAGATGAGAGGTTCTGACACAGATCATATGACCCCAAAGGCTAAAATATTTACTACCTGAAACTTTATAGAAAAAAAGTTGCTGATCCTGCTCTACCTCCACCTTCCTGGAATTCTCTAGGCTCTGCTCACATCCATATATTGGTTCTATGCTCAGACTCTATGCCCGCCCCAGGTCAAAAGATATCACATCCCAGTATGACAATATTCCTAGACAGAAAAGAGGCCATATTTCATGTATGTGTTTTTGTAAGAAAAAGGATGCTTTCCCTAGAAGCCCATAGAATACTTTTATTCACATAGCTTTAGCCCAAAACATATCACAAACCCATGCCTGAACCAGTCACTGGCAAGCAAATTGGAATTGCCGTGATTGGTTACACCAATCAGAATCCACTCTCTGGGGCTAGGGATGGGTCAGCTTCCCCAAAGCAAATGGCCATGAGGAAGAGGGAGGGTACCTAAAGCTAAGTGGGACTCTCTTAGGACCAAAGAAGGCAGGAAGAGTGAAAGCTGGCTGCTCCTAAAGGATTGAGTTATAGGAAATGTGGGAGGGCTGAGCTTGACTTGGATACCTAGACCCTTGCCCTGTATATTCACAGGGAAAAGTACTGACAAGGAAGATGCTGACGGACACGAAGAGGACTCCAAAGAGAGCTATTGAGGGAACACATGGCACCCATTTTGAAGTTTTCTACAACCAACTCTGGCAACTTCCAAAATAATGAATGCCTTACTGTTACATGGATCTACTATAAAAATGTAAGTTATATACTCCCTTGAAGAGTGGCAGGAAGAAAAAAAGAACAAGAATGCAGTTCTCCTGGAGAAAACTCTTCAGTGTGAGTCTCTGACCATTTGCGCTTAATAACGATGTGACACATATCTGATGTAAGTTGTTAATGCAGACCCAAATGACTTCTGAAAACTATTGTTAGAAAAGGGTTCATAAGATATCCTTTCCAACTACCACTAATCAGTCAACACTTGTTCCCTGCAATATGTTAAAATATAAAATTATAACAGCAAGTAAGACTTGTAACTCATATTTTTACCTCCACAGGAAGACTTTTCCTAATTTCAATACGGTAGAATAGTTTTTAAACATTTTCCATGTGTAGTTCCTCACCCAATACATAAGAGTACATGGCAAGTGGTTTAAGTAAAGGCAAGTCTGGACAGATGGCAGTATATTCTTTCAGTTGAATAATTATATGGGTACTGACCTTTAATAACATGTACATTTGATACCATTCATTCAGCACTCAAACGTACATTGTTATATCTTATTAATGGTTTCACTAAATTACAAGTTCCTTGACAGATTGTATGTGCCCCCAGGTTAGGTATTTTGTTTCCTTCTGATATACCTTGCCCATAATAAGCATTCGGTATAAACTGAATACAGAGCTCTACCTTTTTTTATCAATCCACAGTTTTAAAAGTATTTGTGTTCTGAAATTTCATGTGTAATCTTGAACTTAAAAGTTAAGCCAATTTTTCCTCTTAAAACAAGGTTAGCGATAGTAGTTTGGTTTCCAGAGTAGCCTGTGAAAGACTCTTTAACAAATGTTGGAGCTAATATAGCTTACTTTTATAATGAAAAGCAGTAGAAAACCACAGTCACAGAAGAAGGGTGCAATGACCACTTTAGAAGTTCATGATTTCAAACTATAAAGAATACCCTTGAAAAGTAAAAGCATTCACTAGTCATCATGGCAACAAGCCTCCACAATAAAAAGCCATGCAACCAGAGGACATATGTTCTAACCCAAAATGCCACTCTCTTTCATAATCACTAGCATCAAAAAAATTCTTTATCTGGCTTTTTGAGTGTGACCACATGCTGAAAAATCATACCAGTACAATAGCAGTTTTCATCTAAAGAACAGTGATACCAGTTTAAATAAATTAATATTTTCACTTTGACTCATTTACCAAGAAAAATTTCACATTAGTTGCATTGAAAAAAGGGAAAGATAGCGGGGGAGGGGGAGAGAAAGGGGCAAGATGAGGAATATTGTACAATTTATCTATCAATTAGCGAGAATGGTGTTTTTCAAAGTGTTGGTCCACCCACTAAAAATACATTAACTATAAACACTTAAGTTTACACTGGTTTTTAAGTCCTGTTTCTAAAGTCTTTGGTTAAAAGGCATCTCTCTTAAACTTAGGATCAAGTCCTATGACCACTCAATGAATTTTTCTCTTCTCTTTATACAGATGTGTATTACAGATATAGAAATGGCTATAATATCCCATCCTTTGCTTTTTTTTAGCAACTCGAAACTAATTCTTAGAGTAAAATGCAAGTCCTCATGCTAAAGAGGAGATGGTCCCTGCAGCTTGTTTTATAACTAGCATAATTAGCCCAAGGTGGCTAAATGGGGAAATCATATCATTGAACATGCCCTGAGATGCCTCACCAGTTCTTCTCACTAAGGGAGGAAACAGAGATTTGGTAAACCTTGCTCCTCAATTGGACTCAAAGCAGAGAGTTAATTTCCAATACCCAAATTACACTTTTAAGCTAGCTCAGAGTTGATTCCTTACTCACTAGCATGTTTAATCAAAGCACACAAAACAAAATTACTATCTAGGTGATATTTTGTCTAAGCTCAAATAATTCAAAATCACTAGATTTAAGGCAATAAACAAAGTACTCAGTGATTATTTGGAAAATAAAGAATGTATTCTTTTTGTAAAAGTGATGCCTGCTCACAAATAAATCAAGTAATAACAGGAAATTTTAAATATCCTCTCAATTTTCCAAATTACAATTGATGTTTGGTAGACAACTTTCTAGATTTCTCTGTATGGACAAATAAAAGATGGGCAGATAGAGAGACTTATGGGTAAATTGAGATCATTATATTAAAATAGGTCCATATTACATATTCTGCTTTTGAATAAAAAGCTTGAATTTAATTTTCCTTGAATTTAATAGAACAAAGTAAACTGAAACTAAATAGCTAAACTTTAGACACTCTTCCAATGTGAAAAATATAATATATAAAATCTTTAAGAAACTGGAACAATTTCCTTTAACTTTAGGCAATACTTCATTGACGCCTTGTAAGAGATAAAGTATTAATCTTACATTTCTTCCTACATACCTTCCTTCACGTCTTCTTTTTTGTTAGTTATTTTTATATGCTTAATGATTCTAACATTTTGATTCAGTTCTTCAGTCAAAATTCTCATAGTTGTTTCCAGTTTTAACCTTAAAAGGAATTAAAGCTAATATCAGTTCTTTTACAACAGATTTTCTATTTCTTCTTTAAGTTTGATTTACCTCTTGATCAGCTAGATTTCATAGTATAGTAGATTATTGAAGAAGAACTCTATTTTCCTGGATTATTTTATGTATGAGGGTGTCAGTCTGTTGCTTTTCTACATGAAGAACAATTTGTCCTGGTACACAGATTTTACCTCATATTTATTTCCCTTCAACTTCTAGATAATATGCAACAGCCATATTTTATTTATTGTTGCTATGGAGAAGGTATTTGGGGTTAAAATACTAAGAAAACATGAATATTTCCTACAACTTAACAACATTTAAAATAGAGGATTAATGTTGGGCTGACCCCATGGCTCACTCGGGAGAGCGCGGCACTGGGAGCGCCGAGGCCGCAGGTTCGGATCCTATATAGGGATGGCTGGTACGCTCACTGGCTGAGCGCGGTGTGAGCGACACCAAGCCAAGGGTTATGATCCCTCCCCTTACCAGTCACCAAAAAAAAAAAAATAGAGGATTAACGTTACCAAAATTGGAGGGGGAGCAGCAACAGGATCTTATTTATTAAAGATACTAGAAAAAAGACAAGCAATGTTTTGGATTCTTGGGGGGGGGGGGGGGTTTGTTTTTGCAGGCCTATCTTCATCAAGTTATTCATTTAATTGTATAAAAATATATATTTTATGTGCTATGTGCCATATGAGATGATGAGAATCTGGCAATTCCAAAGTTATTTCTTTACCTGTAAAATGAGGGTAAAACAATATCTGTGACATGATTATTGTATTAAATGTGGTAATACACATAAACCAGTTAGCAAGGTACCTGACTCAATTGCTCAGTAAATTCTTTATGTGTATATATGTGTGCAGTGGTTTGGTAGTAAATGTTTCACAACTAACTGGGGGGAAAAGTGCCTGATTTGTAACATTTGCCAATTTTCATGCTATAAAAACTTCCCCCATGGTTGTAGTGGATTGAGTTATGTCTCCCAAAACTCATTGAAGCTTGAATTGTGTCCCCCAAGTTTTATGTATTAGAAACTTGGTCCCCACTGTGACTGTTAAGAGAGTGGGAAATCCTATTAAGGTAATTTGAAGGTGGAGCCTTGAAGAGGTGATTGGATTACAGAGCCATGCCATAGTGAATGGATTAAAAATGGTGGTTAGGGGCGTGGTTCTGAGGACTTTAAAAGAGTAGAGTCTGGATTACAGAGCCATGCCATAGTGAATGGATTAAAAATGGTGGTTAGGGGCGTGGTTCTGAGGGCTTTAAAAGAGTAGAGTCTGTCTCTCTCTCTCTCTCTCTCTCTCTCTCTCGCTCTCTCTGCTTCCATCATCTTGCAGTGTGAGACCCCTAAGTTACTGTCAGCACCACCAGATGGAATTTGGGCTTCCCAGCCTCAGAAACTGTAAGCAATAAATTCCATTTTTCTTTATAAATCACCCAGTCTCAGGTATTCTGTTTTAGCAACACAAAAGCAAAGGAGAGTGAGAAAGAGCAGTCAAGGAGAAGGACGGATTCAAAAGAGAGTGGTATCATGAAATCCAAGAGAAAATTTTTTAAAGAAAGGGAATAGTTAACCACTGAGAGGTCTCATACAATGACCAAAATGTCCATTGGATTTAGCAATTTGGGAAGTTATTGCTAACTTCATTGAAAATTGTTTCTGGAGTGGGATTGAGGTACAATCCAGGTATCACTGGCTCAGACATGATTCCTCAGCTTTTGAATGTAAATTCAGGCCACTAAAATGGCCTGGTTTTCATGAGGATTTGCTCGATTATGTGATACAAAGGGCCATGTATAATGTCTTCTATGAAGACAGGAATTCGCCTTCTCAGAGTGAGCTGCATTATCATGGAATTCACACATCCTGAGATGCAAAGCAATTCAAACTTCCATAGAGTGCAAAAATAAATAATGAATGATCTGTGAAAACATACATCCAGTAATGTTGACAGGGCTCCTTTCACAACAATTGATATGCACGTTTAAGAGTTGGGGTGGACGAGAGAAGTCGACTAAAAAAATGAGGTAGCATTGACTTTCCTTTATCAGTTCAAGCTGTACTAGAAAACATTGGCTCTAAATCAGCATAAGAAGGGCACGGATTTCTTGTTTGTTGGTTTTGGGGTGGTGATGGTGAGTTTCATTGTTTTGTTACTGTAGTCATTTTTTGCTAATAAATAAAATGATCTTTTTAAACTAAGTCCATCTAACTGGCATAGCAAAAATGTACTGTTTTCCATCCAAAGCATAGGTGTCATATTTCTAGGCAGACATTTGCAAAGGTCCATGTGCTATGGTCCCAAGTTCTTCTCTCTGAAGAAAGGTTAAATAAATTGTAATTCTTTTCTTGGAGTAAATTATTTGCATCCTACTATGACTAAGAACCACTATTGGTCAACTTCAGGCATTCCTGCTCTGGTTTCTTTAAAAGACCATTTGACAGGTTGAATTTTTTTCTTCTTGAGTTTAAATATTTGCTTAAATAGATATTTTATGTCTTTTTTTTTTCTTTTTGTACTTGAAGCTGTAAATGTAAACTTAAAATGTTTATGTAACCAGGAAAAAAACCACAAAAATGATCTTGCTCAATTTAAATAATTTTTAAATAAAAATGTGTATTAGCAGCCTAAATTATACTTTTTTCCACATTGTTCTGCACATCTAAACCCTGCTTATACTACCATTATCATGGAAATTTAGAGTTGAGACACTTAGAAGTTGAGAAAAAACTTAGAGATCGAAATCAATGAATAATCACAGAAAAGTAACTGGTCTGCTTAACATATTTTATGAAGTCTGCACAATGTTTAGTTTCAAATTTCTAACCAGAGACATATGGTGAATATCGGAAATGACCCTTTGTCCTTTTGAAAAAACAAGATTTGAATGTTACATTGTGGAAATTTCCCTTCTGGGGGTCCAACAGTTTTAAAGTATAGTCCGATCCTTAACGTACATATTAACCAGATGGGAATTAGAAAAAAAAAAGAGCTGAGTGGGGGCAAATGGGGAGATCAGCCAAGCAATCTTAGCTATAATCCAAGCATGAGAGGAAGGAATAGGGTCAAGGTCTGGAGGATGGCGGTGGGGTGTGGGGAAGGGTGGGGCCAGGAGCATCCGTGGGGCGGGGCCCTGAATGATTGAGAGGTATTCATGTCAGGGATGGGAGGAAAAGGAAAACAGAAGGGCATAAGGACTGAAGTTCTGAGCTGCAGTGAGAGTGGAGGCACAGTGAAAAGAAATATGGAAACCTAGAGTAGGACCCAGTTTTAGGAGAAAAAAAGATGAACTCAGTTTTAGATGTACTGAATTGAACTGGGGGTAGGACCACCAACTTATCAGGAAGAGAGATGTGAAATTGGAACTCAGGAGAAAAGTCATGCCCAGAGAAGGTGATTTGTAAGTTGTCCACGTAAAGGTAAAGGTGGCATCAAACATGGATGAGCACTGTGAGGCAGGAATGAAGAGAGAAGAGAGCTCAGGGTGCCTCCAAGTGCACCCCAGGAAACCCTTTATTTTAGTGGGCAGCAAATGGAAGTCAACTGGACATAAGAGATGCCTCGGCAAAAAAGTATAGGTTTATTTATTATTGTTTCAATATGGATAAAAATGTTTAGAATCCCACAACTCTATATTAAAAAGCAACTGCAAACAGATTCTATTAGTAGAACTTTTAAAATGAAAAAGACAAGCTGAAAATAAATGAGACACAAGAGGAACTAACTGCACCATGAAATTTGAAAGTATTTCCAAGGCGACTGTAATTTAAAAAAAAACTAAAAGATTTTGAAATAAATGGTGAAAACAGAATTTTTTTTTAAAGGTTTTCACTATCTTTTGTTTTCTGTTATCCAGAATACCACTTGTTGAACCTGACTATAAGAGACTGTCTATGTTGATCATTTTTCCCTTTTAAAAATAGTGGGTTTTCAATCTAAGAAAACACTTAGAGATCCTACCATTAATTCCACATTTTAAAAGGCCTACTAAGTAGTGTGGTTGGGTGTATGACGTGTGGTATGAGTGTGTGTGTGTGTGTGTGTGTGTGTGTGTGTGTGTGTGTGTGTGTGTGTGTACAGTGCTTTAACCCCCTGAGACTGTTAGGTGACCAAAGAGGGTCCAAAGGGGGTAATTTTCACAGTACTTCACAGGGGAGAAGTGGTAAGTAGAACTTTTAAAATGAAAAAGACAAGCTGAAAATAAATGAGACACAAGAGGAACTAACTGCAAAATGAAATTTGAAAGTATTTCCAAGGCGACTGTAATTTTAAAAAAAACTAAAAGATTTTGAAATAAATGGTGAAAACAGAATTTTTTTAAAGGTTTTCACTATCTTTTGTTTTCTGTTATCCAGAATACCACTTGTTGAACCTGACTATAAGAGACTGTCTATGTTGATCATTTTTCCCTTTTAAAAATAGTGGGTTTTCCATCTAAGAAAACACTTAGAGATCCTACCATTAATTCCACATTTTAAAAGGCCTACTAAGTAGTGTGGTTTGGTGTATGACGTGTGGTATGAGTGTGTGTGTGTGTGTGTGTGTGTGTGTGTGTGTGTGTGTGTGTGTGTACAGTGCTTTAACCCCCTGAGACTGTTAGGTGACCAAAGAGGGTCCAAAGCGGGTAATTTTCACAGTACTTCACAGGGGAGAAGTGGTAAGGATGGAAGACACACGCCCTTCCTCCCACCCCTTTCTCTGTCCTAAACAGGTTTAATTTAGGTTTACTTTATCCTCAGGACTTTCTTTATCTCCAAGCAAAAGAACTAAACTTGAATAAATATATTTTTCAGGAATGATGAGTCCCTTTTTCTTCTGCAAAGTGAAGACAGAAAATCCACCAGATGTTAACATTTTTTCCTCTGATTTCAAAAACCTCAAAATGCTGTATAGCAAAACAAGGGTAAAATGTTTACCACAATGGGGTGTTAGAAGCAGATAGAGTATAAAGACAGAAAATCCACCAGATGTTAACATTTTTTCCTCTGATTTCAAAAACCTCAAAATGCTATATAGCAAAACAAGGGTAAAATGTTTACCACAATGGGGTGTTAGAAGCAGACAGTGTATGTAATGCAAAAGCAGCTGACAACCTTGGATTACTTCTTCAAGGAGGTAGAATATGTGTTCACAATGCCACACAGAGTTTACAGGCTATTTCTCTACCCACCATCTTTTTACAATGCAAAAATACTCAAGTGCCCCATCTGGCGATGTGCCAGGATCTTCTGAAGCAGGCACAACTAGTGATGGATTTCTCAAGGAGGAACAAGGCTTTGCCCATCTTCAAATGTAGACCCCATCTTCAATAGTGGTGATGATGATGATAAAACAGCAAAAATAACCTCCACAATTGGCAGCCACTAACATTTATGGGCCCTGTACATTTCCTATCTCATTCACCCCCTCCCACACCCCCACCCCTACTCCCACAACAACTCTATGAAGTTGTTCCCATCGGTAATAATTAAATGAGGGAATCTGTGTAAAGTGCTTAGAACCATGTCTCACACCTAGTTATTGCTCTAAAATTGTTACATATTATTTAAATCATCATTTTAAAGATTAGGAAACTCAGTTAAGCAGCTGACCAAAGATCACAGAGATGTTAAGTGGTTGAATGAGATTTGAACCCCAGTCTTTCTGTCTCCCCAGGTGATCCCTCAGCCTTGGGGCAATTCTGCTTCCCTTGGGATCTGTACCTTTATCTCTAGTTTCATCCCTCTATGTTCCAAAACCCCTGCACCTGTATATAATTTAAAAGGCTAAGTACGTCTGAAAATAGAATCAATAAATATGGTCAATCAAAATTTTTTACTCAAAGAAAATTTAAGTAACTCTGAATTCACTGATTTTGTAATGTAAGCATTACTTTGCAATTGCCCATATACTGACATACTCAATGTCACTAGTCACAGACCTGACTGGGTCATTGAATGGAATTATTACTGATTCACCTCAGCTAATTGGAAATGTGGAAAATCCATCCCTTTTATGTAGGACAACCAGCTATATTTTAGTTGCATATGAACACAATTCTGAAAAAATGATTTAAAAGTCCAATTTTTATCATAGAAGTTATTTCTTTTAATTGGATTTCACACAAATTACATTATGCTTTCTATTGGAAAAAAAATTGGATTCCCAGATGAAATGAGGTCATTTGCAAACAAAATGTACATTGAAAAATGAGATGAGAATGATAATATTTTTAATATTGACAATGGAGAAAATATTACTAATGAGTCCATACTGAAAATAAATCAAGAACTTAACATACCATAAGCATGCGTGCAGTGTGGTATCAAAAGATACAGGCAGTCTGGCACACTGTCTGCCTAATCTGTTTTGAAGGCAGCAGGAATTCAAACTGAGCAGCATCTCTGTCCTTTTCTATTTCCCTTGGATTTTCAAATAACAGCACAAAGATATAATAAGTAATTCATTTATTTATACATTTCCTCCCAAGTATTTTTTCTCCCTAATCCACTTTAATGAACAGCTCTTCTAGAGAAAAGAAAGCTGACCATCTGGCAGACACAACCCAAATACTTATTTTAGTGGGAGTAATTGAATATGAGGATGTGATGGGGAGAAGGAGATTTTGCTGAACAGAGCTGATCCTAGTCAGCAATTCCTGGCTAATTAGCAGCTAATCCCACTTTGGCTGTGTGAAGCCTGAAGCTAGGAAAAACTCTAAGCTTCTCTCAAGCACCCAAGAGTCACCTTCTAGAAACAATGACTTCATCTAAAGAAGCAACCTATGCTCTTCACACCATCCAGTCCTACTGGGCCTGTGCATTTAGCCCAAGTTCAGTCACCTGAGTGATCTTATCCTTTTTTGCCTGTCCCTGTACTTACCTTATACTTGACTTTAAGCTGACATCTCCCATTTTCTTACAAACAATGCCACTTTTTCTATTAGGCTAACTGATTTTAATTCTTATTTCTAAGACAAGAGCATAAATTCTTGGAGGACACGTTCTGTATCTAATTCTGCTAAAGCAAATATTTTTATAGTAAGTGCATAATTGATTTAAATATAATGAAGTGTTTATATGCTTACTCTGCTAGTGCTGTGCTGCAGCAATGCATGCCTATTAAGCCTTTTATCTAGTTTGGTTTGGAAAAATATTTAAAACTTAATCTAGATTTGAGAAATTACTAGAATTTTTTTAAGAAGGAACTGACATGGAACTAGTAGAAAAATGAAAACACTATTTCCTCTTTGGTTTGGAAAAATATTTAAAACTTAATCTAGATTTGAGAAATTACTAGAATTTTTTTAAAGAAGGAACTGATATGGAACTAGTAGAAAAATGAAAACACTATTTCCTTCTTGTTTTTAAAGATGAGGAACATGTCCTGTTATATTTTCAGTTTTAATTCCTTGCTATTGAAAGTGTGTGCCATGGATTGGTCCATGGCACGGGTATCACCTGGGAGCTTGTAAGAAATGGAGCAACAGAGGCTCTACATCAGACCTACTGAATCAGAATGTTTTAATTCCTTGCTATTGAAAGTGTGTGCCATGGATTGGTCCATGGCACGGGTATCACCTGAGAGCTTGTAAGAAATGGAGCAACAGAGGCTCTACATCAGACCTACTGAATCAGAATGTACAGTTTAATAAGCTCCACAGGTGAACTATATGCATATTAAATCTTGAGAAGCACTGACATGATATATAACTTTTTTTCCTTTATAGCATTATACTTGTTTTGTTTCATTTTATTGAATTTTTTAAAAGTACTGTGTGTCTGATGTAATAAATCAAACAATATAAAACTGTGTATGTAAAAAGTTAATAATCACTCCCATCCTAGCCACCCGATAATCAATGTCAGAAGCTGACTGTGTTTCCTTCTACATCTTTCTCTAATTTCATATGTGCTTACACAAAAATACATATACACACAGCTGACAAGTTCCGAGTGCTGGAATGAACAATCTTATTTTTAATCAACTCCAGAATGTGGACATTGATATAAAGAGGCTGTTAACCCAAATCAGCATCAGCTGCCTACATCTGCCCAAGCCATTTCTCATATTCCCTACGTGTTAATGGGCATTTTCACAGCAATCTGTGCATAAATGCCAACCACCAAGCACTAAGACAAAGATGAATAAAGGGGACAGACAGAATAAATCCTCAGGTTATGAGGGCCTAAGCCTTTGTATATAATATATTTCACATGATGATATGCACGTGATGTGAGTAGAACCAAATGTTTATGAAATCAAATCAGCACATTTTGGTATTCTCTTTCTCCACTTACAGTTGGGTGATATTGATAGTGATGAAAATTATATGGCTTGATTCAGAGGGCAAAGGACATTGTAAGCATGATTTACCCCTAACGTCAAATGATAGTGTTACAGAAGCAGAAAATGGCTCTGTTATATTTCCACAAGTTTTGTCTAAACAAGCAACACACATTGCTTAGGCATCTGTAGGGGAGATGATATAAGTAAAAAGGAATATCTATTTTGTATTTTGTAGGAAATAAAAATTATAGCCTATCCTAAGACAACAGGTAGTTAAAGTCACCAAAATAAATAAAACTTAAGAAAATAAAGAATAATGTTAACAGTAATGTAAGGAAGGGTATATATCAAATTATGAACTCACCAACTCTGGCTTCCTTAGTGTGGGGCAAGTCTAATTCTGGAGCCACTAAAATATGCACAGTTGTTATATTAGACACTGAAATTAGTACAAATACTATTTGTAAATGGCCTGAAAACAGTCTGTACCTTTCTTCCTAGGAATTTGATGAGCCCATATAGAACTCCTCCAAAGGGTACGACAGTTAAGGGTCCAAAGTCCTTCCTGATGGAGAATTTTTCTCTGTCGGCACCCCGTCCCCCACACCCTGCACCCCAGCACAGGGCATGAGTCTGTCATCAGAAGTGGAGTCAGTCCTTTTAAATTATAGTTGAGATCTCATCTGATAACTTGGCTCTCCAAATATCCAAATCTTAATGCTACAGTGTTTTCAACTTTGACCCAAGCCTTCTGGTCCTGTCTGCAGAAAAACTGGAACGAGAAGAATCCTTAAATATATATACAAAGACAAGCCCAGCTGATGATAAAAGAAGAGGCCATTAACCAAGTCCCAATGCCCTACAGTTAGTGGATATTGATCAAGATCCAACCAGCCTAATATCAACTTTATTTCTCCTTTCTTATGAAACCTTGCTTGTGTATAGAACTCTGTTATAAGAGGACATGTAGTAAACAAAATTTGAGAGGGTTGAAACATATTTTCAACAGGATGTTATTTTTAAAAATAAGATAAAAGATTATTCCCTGTGGACTACTAAATGTGTTACTATGCCAAGAACATGCAATGGCCTGACAAAACAGAAAAGCCAACAAACAAAGAAAAAACTGGGAATCAGTACTATTCAGTGAGAGCTAATGATATACTAGGCAGCATGCTAAAATGTTTTACCTACACTATGTCATGTAATCACTAAAACAACTCAGTGTGTTAAAAATTAACTCCATGTTACAGATAAGGAAATAGAGGCTTAAAGAGATTAAATGACTTCCAAGGGTCACAATTACAGTAGTGGCAGAGACACCTTTTAGTCTTGCATTTTTCTGCTTCAAGAGGCCATGGTCTTTTATACTTGCTTATCGAGACTCCAGAGTATATATATTAACACATGGTGGGGGGAATAAAGCACTGGATTTGGAGTCACAGTATGTGAGTCTAATGCTGGCTCTGCCACCTACTGCAGGCAAGTTACTTAACGTCTCGGAATCTCTGAGTCTTCATTTCAACATAAGATGCTGTAAGAATTAAATAGGTTACATAGAAAATGCACTGTCTGGCATATAGTAAAACTTTACAAATATTATTATTACAAATATCCCCTGACTTGATCTTTATTCTTAGCCATTTAGAATTGTGAAGACTGATCCCTGACATATATTTTTAAGCACTTGCCGCATGCTAGACAATGGACGAACAAGTGCCATCAAGTACTTAATTATCTTGTTGGAAGAAAGATGACATCATCTGTAGACAAATTGAAAAACCTGGTTGTAGAAAATGTGTTGTTCTACCTTTCCCAGTAATGCACAGCTTGACACATAAATCGGCAAAGATTTTTATCCAAATATCGACTCAACTAATTCATACATATAGATTTCAATTCAAGGGCACCACTGGTTAATAATTTCTTAACTAGTGGTGTAAGCGCAGGCTAATATTTATGAAACAGTCCAAATCTTATTTAGCAAAAAGTCTGCTCCTAAGCTGGGCGACGTGCAGGGCTCTCTAAATCTCATCAGCACACAAGCCAAAAAGGTTAATCCTGATTTAGCCGCCTAGACATTTAAAGCTGATCAGCTGTTTCTGTCCTTTTGTTCCACTCCACCTGCACAAATCCTTGAGGCTCCATCTAACTCTGCTCCAACGTGCCGGGTGTCATGAAGGCCCCAGGCTGGTGACGTGAAGGGACTTTCCTAAGAATGTTCCATCCCTGCCCTGCACACGGGTGGCACTGCCAGAGGGTTCACACATGGTGTCCAAAAACTCATGTGAGAACATCATCCATCTGTCCAAGCTTTGTATTGTGTAGGGTCTTAGAAGAGTTTGTACATTCTTTTATTTTTGTTTAAAGACAAAGAACAAGAAAGAGAAAGCAACCATATTTGTGCAGTATCAGGGGTTATTGGTCAGGGCTTGTACACCTGCAAATTGAGAATGTCTGGGAGCTGTGGTGCTTCAGGTGTCAACACATGAAGAGTCAGGAGTAGATAAAGCAGGAAAGACAGAGAGAGAATTCTGCAGCTCAATGGGTCGCTATCATCAAACAAGCAAGCAAATAAATAAATAGGAAATCATTTTGCTCCACATATGCATTTTCCTGAATAAAAATATAAAAAAATAAATGAATAAATGAACGAATAAATAAATGAATAAAAGTAGGTCCAGAATTGGGGGAAGGAGGGAGAGACTCAAGTCTCTTCAATTAAAAAGAAAAGCCTTCTTTGACCCAATTGCCTCCCCTAATTATCATCTCCTTTCTCTCTTCCTTATAGTGCCCTGGTTTAAATCCTGCTTCCAAAGGATTGACTAGCCATAGATTTATGGGCAAGTTATCTAAATACTCTGTCCCTTATTTCCTTATCTGCCAAAAGAGGATAATTACAATACATACCTCATGGAACTGTTGTAAGGATCAACTAAGTACCTGTAACAAGTGCTGAACTAATGAAGGATACTAAGAGAGCACGGCAAGTCTGGGTCTGCACATGTCTGCAGGACAGGACTGGCCACTATACCTGCAGAATCCTCTTTACTGATGTGGGATTCACCATGAAGCAGAACTCTAGAGTAGAACCTTCAAGAAAAGAGGCTGAGGGTAGCATGTAGTCTACTGAGGATAGACTTTAACTCAAGGTTTTGGACATAAATATCTGAGCTGATGGAAGAAGATACAAAGGAATAAAAGGGACTTTGGGAGGTGTCCTCCCCATGGGGAGGAAACTTTGGGTTGGAAAAATTGAGAAATCTTGGGAGAGGGAGGAGGAAGATGCAGGCCAGTGACAGAAGAGCCGGTGAGGAGTGTAAGAGCACGGCTGTGTCAGTTCAGGTCCTCAGAGAGGCCAAAACCAAAATGGACTAGATAGGCAGGAGATTTATGGGGAAAACACTTGTGAAGGAGAAAGGGAAGGGAGCCAGAGCAGGTAGGGAATATGAAGGAGCCGTGAGGATGTGGATGGATAGGTGCAGCAACCGGTCCAGGTGTGATGCGGGTCTGCATCCTGTGACAGAGAGGGGGGAGGAAAGAGGGTGGGCAGGAGAAGCCCCAGGCCAGTGCAGCTCCGAGAAAGTCTTGGCCAGGCCAAGAGAGAGTGCTCAAGCCAAAGTCACTAACAGAGGAGTCCCTTGTCTTGCAGGGAAGGGCTTGCACTAGTCATGGGCTGAGAGAAGCCTGTGGGAAGTGTGGCCCCAGCAGGAACAAGACAGTGAATCCAGAAGGGCAGCAGATGGGGCCATCATCAGGCAATAATGCTCCCATCGCAGGAGATCTGGGAGTTCATTTTCAGGACCACCACACTCCTCTTGTACCACACAGATTTATTCTGCACACAGCCTGGGGAGCAGCTTCTACAGGGTTCCTGGCAGCCCCTCTTATGGGAGGAGGTTGGTTGGCCGCAGGGCCACAACTGGTTTTTCATCTCTCCCACCTCCACTATCCACTCTAAATTCCCTTGCCCTCTGCTGTCACCACAGCAGGCCTCAGAGGCTCACCTGGTGGTGTGACGCCACCTTCATTCCTGAAGGGTCTGAACCCTTGACATTCATACGATCCTGGCTCAGAGTTGCTGTGCATAGCTATTCACAGCTCTAATGGGGTAAAAGAGTGCCAGCAGATGCCAAAGTGGATCAGCAGCTTCCACACACTTTCCTCCCTGCCCCCACTGTGCAAACACAGCCCTACTCCCCACACTGGTCAGGATCAGCTACCCCACTAGGATGGTGACTTTTCTTCCTGCCTGCTGGTCCCTAACAAAGTTGTCTAAAGTGCTTTGGCAGGAGGGGAAGCCTAGACTTCGATAGTACCTAACTATGTCCTCTGGAAGAAGATTATCTTCTTTGGGGTTCAGGACCTCCAAACCTGAAAGCCCAGAGTTACAGGGACAAGAAGCACAAAATCTCCAGAGGGTCACTGGGAATGATGGTGAGTGGAGCCATCTCTGCTTCCACCCCTTCATTCCCAGACCCATATATTCTTTCCTCTGGGGATTTGGTATCGAAGAGAAGCCTCTGATTTAGTGCACATACTGAATCTTGAAGGGTGGTACCCCATCCTTTTAGAGAGTTGCCTCTAAGCTAGTGCTTCAGCCAGGCCTTGAGAAGACCATTCCAGGGCTTCTTGAAGATAGCTCCTTTTAGATGGTGGCAGTGCAGTTCGTGATAAGATCGATGAATCCTACGGTCATGATTCCACTCTTGCTCCTCTTTTGCTGTGAAGTCAGATCCACATTCATGGTCAGACTGCAGAGTGGTGCCAGCTGAGATTCTGTGAGTCCCTCTTGAAGATAGCTCCTTTTAGATGGTGGCAGTGCAGTTCGTGATAAGATCGATGAATCCTACAGTCATGATTCCACTCTTGCTCCTCTTTTGCTGTGAAGTCAGATCCACATTCATGGTCAGACTGCAGAGTGGTGCCAGCTGAGATTCTGTGAGTCCCTGGAGAGTATTGCTGGCTGATATTCTGAAAATAGGAAAGACAGACACATACCCAGAGTAGTATCTATCCCTGTGAGGATGAACCACTGCCCCTTCCAAAACGTCCCCAGTCTAGACACCTTGCCACCAACTGGCCAGGAATATGCCATATCAAAGAATACACCATATCAGGGTCTCAGATTTGCCTCTCTTGCAGACAGGTAGGGCATTCAGAGGCATCAGGGGCTACATCTAGTGGTGCACACCCAGTTCATGCCCGCCGCTCTGTCTACATTACCAATGTACACTGCATGAGCTTAAGCAAATACACGGGCTCTTTGCGCCTTAGTTTCCTCTTATGGGAAGGTTGGAGGTTGGGTAATATTAAGGGATAATAAAGGAAGTTGGAGTAAATGTCCCCGGAAATTTCTTCCATGTCCAACACTATGAAATACTATGATATAAAGTTCTAACATATTGCTGAACAGGAATGGAGTGTTCCTCTAACCCTGATTGAGTCCATGCATAGTGAGCTCTCACTTGAATTACTTGAATTACTATGTTCTGTAGAGAATTGAATTGGCAGAAATTCACAACAATCTAAATTGTAAAATATTTGAAAAGAAGTTTTGTTATATTCAAATACACAACTGTTACTCAAACTACACTAACAAATTATTGCCTAGTAAAGAGCATACTGCAGTCAAGAAAGAAATACACTTATTTTTATCAGGGTGACAGATGTAACCAATGCAGTAAAATCCAGATGGTGCATGATCAAAATTGAGGTTTCAAGGGTGTCAGACAGTTATCTCTTTTCTGCCTATTCTTGTCACTGCTGTTTCTATTCCTAGGACTTCCCGGTTACTCTTGTCTGGTTTGACCTTATGCAAGTTCCTTAACTTCTCTGTGACCTCTCTTAGTTTCTTCACTTATAAAATGTAAATAATTATGCCTACCTCATAATGTGTTTGTGAATATTACATGAGATAATGTAATAAGTGGTTAGCTATCCCAGTTTCTGGAACAAAGTAAGTGTTGAATGTATGATGATTTCCATTATTTCAATTTGTTAATAAGTTAATTGCCTCACTGTGCTC
The DNA here is from genome assembly GCF_000696425.1 of Galeopterus variegatus. NCBI lineage: Eukaryota > Metazoa > Chordata > Mammalia > Dermoptera > Cynocephalidae > Galeopterus > Galeopterus variegatus. The sequence goes on along the minus strand of NW_007726564.1, from coordinate 433,140 downwards.
CCCCAATGCCAGCAGATGTCCTCAGCTCTATTTGCCTGGCTTTGGATCTCCTCTTATCTTTCTCTATTCTCTGCAGGAAGTTAACATCCACTGTCCCTGTTCCAGACACTGGCATCTCCCATATGTCTCAGCCTCAGTAATTTCCCAACGTCCAGGACCGTGTGTCATCTTTCACACCTCCAAAGTGACGGTGCTTAAAAGGATTTTGGTTTCAAGTATGTTCAATATTCTCTCCTTCCCACACTCAGACACACAGGCACTTTTTCTGAGATAATTGGCACTATATATGAAAAAAGACTTTTTTTGCCCAACAAAGATAAGCCATAGCTCAGACTTGGTCCAAAGTACCAGAGTCTGTTTGGGGGCCAATGCCCAATGTGTGTGCTCAAAGCAAATTATTTGATGAAAAGTGTTGTCCCTAAAATAAAGTTGCTGCAAAATTAAAGCCCCCCTCACTGACAATTTAAAAGCAGTCCCATCAAAACTCTTAAACTCTTCTTTTTCAATGGAAAGAGGCTACAAGCTTTGGATGATGTTACTTACCGATGTCTAGATGCAGGTGATGGTTTCCAAACTCC
>NW_007726564.1:427443-432098 GCF_000696425.1 Galeopterus variegatus | reverse complement strand
TACAAGCTTTGGATGATGTTACTTACCGATGTCTAGATGCAGGTGATGGTTTCCAAACTCCACTCCCTTCTCATTGTCTTTTATTTTTAAGGCTGTTTGGGTTTAATCATCACAAAGTCACATATTAGGGAACAGGCACAGAGCAGACGTGCAGTTTGCCAGGAATCACAGATATGATGGAACCATTCTAAGTCCTTTCTTATTTAGACTAGACTAGGGAACAAACTTTTTCAGAAAACAGAAAGTAATAGATATTTTAGGTTTTGTGGGCCACATGTGGCTTCTGTTGTATACTCTTCTTTATTATATTTTTTATAACCCTTTAAGAATATAAAAATAATCTTAGCTCACATGCCTTATTTTAAAAAGGGAGTGGGCTGGATTTGTCCTAAAGGCCATAGTTTGTTGACCCCTGAAATAGAATAATTTTGCTGGCCTATTATCTGTGTTTTATTTTTCACCCTGTCCCATGAACCAGATAAAATTTAAAATGCCTTCAGATTTTGTTTGTGGGAGTGGGGGTGGGGTGGAGGGTGTTTGTTCAGTAGTAACCATAGTATTTTGAATTTTTTATAGTCAATTCTTTTCCCAAAGGTTTTAAAAATAAATGTAGAATATACACGTTGGTAAACTAACAGATCTGCTTAAAATAGCTAAATAATTTGACTTAATTTCTATGAAAAGAAAACATGTCTGTCTAATCCCTTTGATTTAAAAATATCTTATGTAGTCTAAACTTCCAAGGATTTTGCATGTTTTCTTATTTCCAAAAAATTCTGGATATGACAGGGGGAGAAAACAGGGCTTCTGAGCTTTTTAAGCTGTACTTTACTACTTGTCTGCACTTTGAACTTAACCAGTGAGGCTTTCTCTGAAAAATTAATCAGCCCATATGAATAGCTCACAGAGATACAAGGTGAATATAAAGAATTAGATTCTTTCATCAATATTCACTCATCTGACTACTTAGTTTTTATGACTTTTTCTAGGGGCTAAAGATCATTTTCTATGTCAACTCAGAAAAAGCAAACAGGAAATCAATATCATGTTAATAAATACCAGGGTCTCCCTGGGTGAAAATAAGTCATTCTTCATGTTTTTGGCCTTAATCTGTTGTGGGAATAGCTATTTTTATGTCCTAGAGTTATAGGAAATGTGGAGTTTCAGTAAACCAGATGCTAAGATGACCTTCTTCATAATCTATTCCATATGCTAATTGTTTTGCAAACCTACTCACTTCTACAAACCAGGTGGGTCAAAATCTTTTGGGCATAGTGTTGAGGAAAAACATATCCCATATGTTGTGCATTACACAATTGGCACCTACACAACAGAGACAGGATTTATCTCTCTTCTCCCTTCCCCCATCTTTCTTGAGATAATTAAGGCTTGGTTACAGCTAGAAGCTGAATACGATCTGTGCTCCACCAGTTCCTGTGGGTGCATTTCTAAACCAGGCTCAGAGAGCCAGTCTTTGCTTGCTGTTCCACACCACCACCTGTTTCTTCTTCATGGGCCTCAGTGTCACTCTTTTTTACATCTTTGCACATTCCCTTTGTATTTTCTCCATTTCCCTTTAAATAAAAGGATTACACTTGGGCTATTTCTGTGATGTTTTAAGTTTTAATTTTTCAGATATTCCCATCCAATGACAACAACTAGATCCCATCTTTAAAAGAAATGTATAACCCACTTATAACCCATATGTAAAGGAAATATGTAATTCGTATAGAATTTATCTTCTAAATGTCTGTTATTCCCATTGCTGAATCCTTCTTGAGCCACTAGTTTTCATCTTAATTATAATAGTCTCTTCTCCAGTAATTTCATTGTCTGGGCAAAATCAGAAACACACAACATAGAAAGTTCTCAAACTTTTATGTGCACAAGAATCAGAAAAAGAACTCGTCAAAGATAGAAATCACCTACTCTCACCCACAGAGATTCTGACTCAATATATCTGAGGCTGGGTCTGGAAATAGGAATTTTGCAAGCACCTGAGGTGACTCCGTTGCAGGCAGTCCATTGGACAGGTACAGAATCCAATGAGTTAGAACCCTTTGGGGAAAATTCTAAAAATCATTGGGTAAAAGTTGGGCTGGGTTTTCTTAATAATGCTGCAAGAGAAACGTAATATAATAATCATCAATTTGTAAAATTATAGGTCTTATCATTTAGAGTATGTCAGGGTTCTCCAGAAACAGAACCAATAGGATGTGTGTGTGTGTGTGTGTGTGTGTGTGTGTGTGTGTGTAATGGGATTTACTCTTAGGAATTGGCTTACATGATTCTGGAGGCTTGGCAAGTCCAAAATTTGATGTGGGAGGCCAGCAGGCTGGAGACTCAGGAAAGAGTTGCAGTTCGAGTCCAAAGGCAGTCTGCTATAGAACCAGGAAGAGCTAATGTGATGGATAACGTCTGAGGTGGAGAATTCCTCTTGCTCAAGGGAGGTCACCATTATGTTCTATTCAAGTCTTCAACTGATTGAATGAGATCCATTCACATTATGGAGAGCAATCTGCTTTACTCAAAGTCCACTGATTTAAAAGTAAAGCTTGCCCAGAAACATCCAGAATAATGTTTGACCAAATATCTGAGCACCAAGGCCCAGCCAAGTTGATACATAAAATTAACCATCACAGTCAGGGTACCTAGTACAATGGGTTGTTGACATTCAGGACTCATGGGTTATAATCCTCTAACCCTCTGATTATCTGATTCATCAGTTTTCTGGCTTTAGTGTCATTACTAGGATATAACTTCTAAAATAGAATCCAAGATTTCTGGTAAGATGGTGGACTAGAGGTTCTCAGGGCACATTCCCACCATAGAAGAAGATCAAAACGGGCCTGATGTCACTGCTGCCACAGTCTCCAGAGCCATTGTCTGTTCCCAGAACCATCACCCATCGCAGAGCAGCTCCCCCAAGAGCAGCAGTCCTGCAGGTGGCCCATCACTGCAGCTGCAGCCTTCATAGATGTGAGGGAGGCAGCTGCAACCACTGCCACCATTGCTGCCACCATGAGTTAACCCCACTGCTGCTAAGGACACAACCAAGGACACTGCAGATACGAGGTGGGCAATTGAGCCACTGGCATGGCTACCACCCCCATGAGGTAATTCTACTGCCACTGCAGACACTACAGACATGAGGGAAGCAGTTACTGCCACTGCCACCCCCACCAGGTAACCCTGCTGCCAACAAGGCCACCACAGATGCCAGGGAGGCAGTTGCAGCCACCAATGCCACTACCACCACTGCAAGGTAGCCCTGCTGCTGCTGCAGACACTGTAGCTGTGGGGGCTGCCACTGTGGACACTGCAGCCAAGCAGGAAGCTGCTGTAACCACCACCACTGCAGTCACTGCAACCACTAGTGCTGCCAGGCAGCCACCATCATCACACAAGTAATCCACCACCACTAGAGTCACCACTGCAACACAGACAGCCTGCCAAAGCCGCCTTGACAACCACCACTGCCACAAGGGCAGCCTGCTGCCTCAGCAGCCACTGTCACTGTGCAGGCAGACCACTGGTCACTTGACTGCACTGACACAAGGAGGGTCACCAGTGGGATTCAGGGAAGGAGAACAATAGAAGAAGCAACTGCTCTACTAGATGACCAGACACCAGTGTAGAGATACTACAAATGGGGAAAACAAGAAAATAAATCCACCAAAGGAATGTAATAACTCTCAAGTGCCAGACCCCATAAAGCAGGAAAACTTTGAAATGAATGAAAAGGAATTCCAAATAAAAATCTTAATGAAACTCAATGAGATACAAGAAGATGCAGATAGATAACACAATGAACTGAGCAAAACTATCCAGGATACGAAGGAGGAAATTTACAAAGAGATTAATACTTTAAAAAAGAATGTAGCAGAACTCATAGAATTGATGGAATCATTCGATGAAATAAAAATAAAACACAACTGAGAGTTTAAGCAGCAGGCTAGAACAAGCAGAAGAATTTCTGATCTTGAAGACAGTCTCTTTGAAATAACTCAGGAGGATAAAAAAAGAAAACAGAATTTTAAAAAATGAAAAAAATCTAAGAGAAACAGCAAACAATCTTAAGTGCACAAACTTCCAAATCGTGGGTATTCCTGAAGGGGAGGAGAAAGGAATAGGCATTGAGAATGTATTCAATGAAATAATAACAGAAAACTTCCCAGGTATAGGGAGAGACACAGATCTTCAGATTCAGGAGGCTCAAAGATCCCAAAACAGATTCAATCCAAAAAGATTCTCTCCAAGACACATTATAGTCAAACTAGCAAAACTCAAACACAAAGACAGAATCCTAAAATCAGCAAGAGTAAAGTGTCAAGTCACCAGTAAGGGAATCCCCAGCAGACTAACATCAGATTACTTAACAGAAACTCTACAGACCAAAAGAGAATGAAATGATATATTCAAAATACTAAAAGAAAAAAACTGTCAGCCAAGAATACTATACCCAGTAATGCTATCCTTTACAAATGAAGGATAAGTAGTATATTTCACAAACAAAAACTATGACAGTTCATCACCACACAGCCAGTACTTTAAGAAATCTTCAAGGGAGTCATGCATCTAGAATCCATAAATTGTAATCACTACTGTGAATACACAAGAAAAAACAAAACCAACTGGTAGAACAAAAATGCAAA
>NW_007726564.1:425005-426008 GCF_000696425.1 Galeopterus variegatus | reverse complement strand
GTGGGATGCTGCAAAAGCAGTACTAAGAGGGAAGTTTATTGCACTAAATGCTTACATCAAAGGAATAGAAAGATTTCAAATAAACAGCCTAATGTTATATCTCAAAGTACTAGAAAAACAAGAAAAATCCAATCTAAAAATTCGTAGAGGGAAAGAGATAATTATGATCAGAGCAGAACTAAATGAAATAGAAACTCCGAAAAATGATACAGAGGATAAATGAAACAAAAAGTTGATCTTTCAAGAAGATAAGCAAAATAGACAAACCATTAGCTAGGCTGTAGTGGATTGAATTATGTACCCCCAAACTCCCTGAAGCTTGAATTGCATCACTCAAGTTTTATGTATTAGAAACTTAGCCTCCACTGTGACTGTTAAGAGGGTGGGAAATACTACTATGGTAATTGAAAGATAGAGCCTTGAAGAGGTGATTAGATTGTAGGACCATGCTTTAGTGAATGGATTAAAAATGGTGGTCACAGGTGTGGTTCTGAGGGCTTTAAAAGAAGAGCACATGATAGGTTAAAACTCTCTACTGTCTGTGCTCTACTATTTTCACAATGTGATATTCTGCCATCATCATTACCACCACCATGACCTCACCAGATGTGTTCCCTGGACTTTGGACTTTCCAGCCTCAGAAACTGTAAGCAATAAATTTTATTTTCTTTGTAAATCACCCAATTTTAAGTATTTTGTTATAAGCAATAGAAGAGGACTAATACACAGGCTAACTAAAAAAAGAAGAGGACCCAAATAATAGAAATCAGAAATGGAAAGGGGGACATTATACCCAATACCACAGAAATAAAAATAACTATTAGAGACTATTACAACTATACACCAACAAATTTGAAAACCAGTAGGAAATGAATAAATTTCTGGACACATACAAACTACCAAGACTGAGCTAAGAAGAAATAGAAAATTTAAAACAGACCAATAACAAGCAATGAGATTAAAGCAGTAGTCACAGTCTCCCAACAAAGAAAAGCCCAGGACT
>NW_007726564.1:422387-423643 GCF_000696425.1 Galeopterus variegatus | reverse complement strand
GTCATAAAAACAGAAACACAGAGCAATGGAACAGCATAGAGAACTGAGAAATCAATAAACATACTTACAGCCAACTGATCTTTGACAAAGGCACCAAGAACATACATTGAGGAAAGGACTGCCTCTTTAATAAATGGTGTTGAGAAAACTGGACATCCATATACAGAAGAATGAAACTAGACCTTTCCCTCTCACCATATACCAAAATCAACTCAAAATGGATTAATGACTTAAATATATGTCCTGAAACTATAAAACTCCTAAAAGAAAAGATAGAGGAAACACTCCAGGAAGTAGGACTTGGCAAAGACTTTATGAATAAGACTCCCAAAGCACAGGCAACAAATGAAAAAATAAATAAATGGATTATATGAAACTAAAAAGCTCTACACAGCAAAGAAACAATTAACAGAGTGAAAAGACAACCTACAGAATGGGAGAAAATATTTGCAAACTATGCATCTGACAAGGGATTAATATTCAGAATATACGAGGAACTCAAACAACTTTACAGTAAAAAACAAATAACCTGATTAAAAAATAGGCAAAGAAGCTGAATAGACATTTCTCAAAGGAAGATATACAAATGGCCAACAGACACACAAAAAAATGCTCAATATCATTCAGCATCAGGGAAATGCAAATCAAAACTATGTTGAGATTCATCTCACCTCAGTTAGACTGGCTATTATCAAAAAGACAGAGAATAACAAATACTGGCAAGGATGCAGAGAAAGGGAAACCCTTCTGCATGGTTGGTGGGACTGTAAATTAGTGCAGCCATTATGGAGAACAGTATGAAGTTTTCTCAGACAACTATGATAGAACTACCGTATGATCCAGCAATCCCACTGCTGTGTATATACCCAAAGGAATGGAAAGCATCATGTCAGAAGGATACCCGCCTGCACTCCCATGTGTATGGCAGCTCTATTTACAATAGCCAACAGTTGGAACCAGCCTAAATGTCCATCATCAGATGACTGTATAAGAACAATGTGGTATATTCACAGAATGGAATACCACTCTGCTGTAAAAAAGAATGAATTCTGCTGTTTGCAGCAACATGGATGAGCTTGGAGAAAATCATGTTAAGTGAAAAAAGCCAGGCACAGAAAGAGAAATAATGCGTCCTCACTCATAAGTGGAAGCTAAAAAACAAACAAAAATTTTAAAAAGGAAGAAAGAAACAATAATCATAATAATATGTTGAACCTTTAGAAGGAGAGGACAGAACTAAGGTTACAGGGCTGGCC
>NW_007726564.1:420678-422071 GCF_000696425.1 Galeopterus variegatus | reverse complement strand
TTCTGGATATTAATCCCTTGTCAGATGCATAGTTTGCAAATATTTTCTCCCATTCTATAGGCTATCTTTTCATTCTGTGTTTCCTTTGCTGCGCAGAAGTTTTTAGTTTGATATAACCAATTTTTTTATTTTTTATTTTGTTGTCTGTGCTTTTGGGGTCATATTCATAAAGTCTTAGTCCAGTCTTACTTTCTAAAGTGTCTCCCCTATGTTTTCTTCAAGGAGTTTTAAAGTTTCACGTCTTATATTTAAGTGTTTAATCCATTTTGAGTTGATTTTGGTATATGGTGAGATGTATGGATCTAATTTTATTCTTCTACATGTGAATATCCAGTTTTCCCANGAGTGTTTTAAAAACTTTCATAAGTCCCAAATCCAGTCTCTAAAAGACTGATCTATAAATCTACTCCTGTGTATATCTGACTCCAAAATCCATACTCTCACTCTATAAAAGTTTTTTACTATAAAACTATCAAACAACAGAAGCCCAATAATGGTGCCACACGCCAGCATGGCATGAAGAAAGAAACACAATAATTATTGATTTGTCTTGAGGAAAAGCATATGGAGAACATGACATTTATTTATTTTTTAAATTTTTTTATTGAAAGATAATTTATTATACATATTTGTTGGGTACAAAGTTGACTACCAATAGTTGTGTACCATGTGTGATGGTCAAATCAGGGTGGTTCGCTTATTCATTATTATAATACATAATTATTCTTTGTGTCTGTTAACCAATTTCTCATTAACCTCCGTCCCTCCACCCCTCTCCCTTTCCTCTTCAGTCACCACAGTTCTGTTCTCTCATAAAGGTTCAATGTATTATTGTGATTGTTGTTTCTTTCTTTCTCTCTCTCTCTTTATTGTTTATTTATTTTATTTATGAATTCAGCTCCCACTTATCAGTGAGGACATGTGGTATTTCTCCTTCTGCAGCCAGGTTGTTTCACTTAGCATAATTTTCTCCTGGCTTATCCATGTTGCTGTGAATGGCAGAATTTCATTCTTTTTTATGATTCTGTAGTATTCCTTTGTGTAAATATACTATATTTCCCTATCCCATCATCCATCAATAGACATTTAGGTTGGTTCCAAAGCCTGGCTATTGTAAATAGAGCTGCAATATACATGGGAGTGCAGGTATCCCTTTGACATGATGCTTTCCATTCCTTTGGATATATACCCAGTAGTGGGATTGCTGAATCATATGGTAGTTCTATCCATAGTTGTTTGAGGAACCTCCATACTGTTCTCCATAATGCCTGCACTAATTTACGGTCCCACCAACCATGCAGAAGGGTTCCCCTTTCTCTGCATCTTTGCCACCATTTGTTATTCTCTGTCTTTTTGATAATAGCCAATCTAACTGGGGTGAGATGATATCTCA
>NW_007726564.1:401843-420273 GCF_000696425.1 Galeopterus variegatus | reverse complement strand
TATATGGTGAGATGTATGGATCTAATTTTATTCTTCTACATGTGAATATCCAGTTTTCCCAGCACCATTTATTGAAAAAGATCTCCTTTCCCCATTGTGAGAACATGACATTTAAACTGGCCCAAAGGAACAGAATTTTATCAGGCTGAAATGATAAGAAAGGGTATTCTAAATAAATGTAACAGCACAAAATATTGTATGTTAACAGTATATGGTGAGATGTATGGATCTAATTTTATTCTTCTACATGTGAATATCCAGTTTTCCCAACACCATTTATTGAAAAAGATCTCCTTTCCCCATTGTGAGAACATGACATTTAAACTGGCCCAAAGGAACAGAATTTTACCAGGCTGAAATGATAAGAAAGGGTATTCTAAATAAATGTAACAGCACAAAATATGGTATGTTAACCTAAAAGTGCCTGTTTTTAAGTATCTAAGGGTAGACTGTTGTAGTAGAATGTAAAGAAGGAAATAAAGAAGAAAAATTCAGAGATGATGCTCAGGATATGGAAAATCTTAAACACTGAATTTTTCACTAGGTAAAGTTTGTTGCCAACAGGTGGATGGCCAGCCTGTCACAATGACATCATAGTCTGAACACCCAGGATCCAATTATAGGTATAGTTAGTTGAGTTGTTAATCTTTTCCGTTCAATCAGCATTTACTGGGGAGCAGGTAGAGAACTCTTTTTTTTTTTAACTTTTCTTTTTTTTTTATTATTTTTATTTTGTCAATATACAATGTAGTTGATTATTATGTCCCATCACCGAAACCTCCCTCCCTCGAGAACTCTTAATTTTAAAAATATAACCACGTTAAAATCAACCTATTTTTTAAAAGCATGATAGTTCCAACCTAAAAAATATCAGGTTATCATAAAATGTTAAAAATAACCATTGTTTAAATAGAGTGAATCTGATAAAAACAAAAGAATTTCACATTTATGTAACAAAATGGTTTTTCCTTTGAGGTTTTCGATAATAACATTTAGGGTTTTTAATTGTATAAATGTATCTTGTTCACAAACTAAAAATAAGTTGGTGGAACAAAGGTAAAGCTTTCTTGTTAGCCCTTCAGGCCACACACTCAGTTGCATCCTCGTCTCTGTTACCTCCGCGCTCAACAGTGTTGCAAATGGTTTTTCCTTTGAGGTTTTCGATAATAACATTTAGGGTTTTTAATTGTATAAATGTATTTTGTTCGCAAGCTAAAAATAAGTTGGTGGAACAAAGGTAAAGCTTTCTTGTTAGCCCTTCAGGCCACACACTCAGTTGCATCCTCGTCTCTGTCACCTCCGTGCTCAACAGTGTTGTGGCAATTTCATCATAACCACCAATGAGAAGTGAAATAACAAAAGTCAGCTCTCACACAGAGCACTTGAACTTTATCTGCAGAGCTTTGATTTACTTTTGGGGCGTCAGTTACAGATTCCAAACTTATTCTAAATAATTGGTTGACACCATACAATTCATGTTTTTTAACTGGCATTACATTTAATTTGCAATTTAATCATTTGCATTATAAAAACTCGAGCTCTAAGGGAAATGCCTGTACAACATACTGTAAAATATTTCTAAAACAACATTTAAAATAACTATGTACAATTCAAAAGCTTACTCACTTCTCTTTAATATTTAGGTCTTCGAGGTGAGAAATCATTTGTTCTTTTCCATCATTTACTTAATTGAGATTCAAAATACCCAGACTTTTGGAGGATAGGGTTCTACAGGATTTACTTATAAGTGTACGCTTTGTTCTCAGCTTTTTTCTCAACTCTGATTGCAAAAATGTATCAAATGATTACTTTATGTCTCCTTATTTATCAGAGGAAGCATGGGCCTTTGTTATTTTCTTTTAAAAGATATTTTCATAAGTTAAAACTCTAATTCCTTAAGTCACAGTTGATCAAACTGGGTTCCAAGGAACCCTAAAGAAATCTTGAAGAATTTTCTCTTCCTTTTAAAAGGAGCATGTGGTTTTCAAGCCTAAGAAACACTGCCTTAAAGGGGTGCTATCTGGCTGCTTTAACAAACCAAATGCCCCTATTATTGGGGGGCAATAAAATGGAAAATGCATGCTCTGTACGGATATTCCAAATTTTCTTGGCATCTACATGTATATTTTAAAAGTGAAATTTCTGCAAGGTAGATCCTGGAGGAGGCTATCCAAATGCCAACACAAAAGTATATCTTCAGAGTCTTCACAGTTTCAGGAAGGACTGACTGCTAGAGCAGCTACTCCACATCTGAGCATTAACAATTTGAAACTCCTACATGAAAATTTGATGACAAGTCAAAAACCGTGATGACAATCTTCAAGGTATAGCCCAAGTTCTTCACTTACCCAGAGATTTTGCTGTGTCAAACAAACACTGTTACACTTAATTTAGCCATTATCTGAGGTTTACAGATGCATCCTTTTTGTTTAGCAGGACATTTGACATCACTGGGTATTGGTGAGAAGATGGTATCCATCTGTACCCACAGATGTATACATTGAGCAGCAGGCCTAGACATGAGCTGTAATACACAACAAGTCCTATACAGAGAGTTTTATTTGGATACATAAATTGAATCAATGGGAGATATTTGCTTAATGATAATTTTTTTATATATATAAAATGTTATAGGGACTTGCCAATCTATGGGCTCTGTTCTTCAGAGCACTTCATTCCGTCCAGTCTCGGTTCTGTATGTTTCCTCCATAGCATAAACTTCTTTTGACACAATCATCATAAACTTTTATTGGCCTCTCAAATCTTGGTGTGTGATTTTGTTCATATATATAGATATAGATATATAGATCATTTTTCTCTTCCAAAATACTAGAAGATTCAGTTTGGTGTCCTGAAAGCTTGAATAAATTCTTGAATTAGGTCAATCAAATCAATTTCCAGTTCCAAATGCTGGCTAGAATACCAGAACAAACACTTTTGTGCTGGTGGAAAGTGTCCAGGAGTTATTGGTCAGACCTGCCTTGGGTGTTGGCTTGAGAAAGATCCATACTTAGAAAAAAAAAATCCTCTTCAGAATCATCTATTTTTGAAAAAGTTAAGAGTTTCATTTATATTCCTAAAATGGGTGATTGGTTTACCTGTTGTGAACCAACTGTGTGAAGAGTAAAAAGCATAAAGCTGAAAAATGTGTTCATCCGGTCTTCCTTAAGCATCTGTGCTCAGTAATGAGGGTACACAGATTGAACAGATACATTTCCTCTCCTCTAAGTGCTAAAATCTGCTGGAAAAGACAGACATATAAACAGACAATTATGGTTCCAGATCATAAGTGCTAGAAAGATATGTGAATACAGCGATGTGGAAACCCAGAAGAGGGGAGGGTTTTTTTGTGTATGTGTGTGTTGTTATTTCTCATTACTGGCATCTCTCCCAAGAAGCCTCATGAAAAGGAGGCAAAACAAAGAGGTAATGAATATGTGTCTGGAAGTACCACACAGAGACGAGGGCTTCACTGAATTGGGATTGAACAAGGTGCTGATTATATAAATCTCATTACCTGCCTGTGTTGAGTTTTGACTATTTCTAGCACATTGCTAAGGACGGAGGCTTCTCAGTGGCAGTGCCAAGGAAACTGTTGGAGGTTGCCAGTCATTTTAGAGAAATGCCACGGAACACTGCATGCCAGATGGCTACTGATGAAAGCAATGAAGGTTCACTCTTAGAAATGAAGTCCAATTCCATATTCGGTCCTTCTTTCCCTTGTGAATGCATAAGAGAGCACAAACTCACCCTTATTTTACTCTTGCCCTACAAAATCCCTAATATCCTTTCTTCTTTTAATAAGACCCCGGAAAGATGGAGTCAAATTAAATCTGCTTTATTCCCAAAGCCTCAAAGGCCCCAGAGCCCAATCTCTGGCTAAGCAAGGCCCTTTCTCTCTGGCCCCTTCTTACTTCTGACTGCCACAAACGACGGTCAGTGGAACCCACCCAAGGTCTGGCTGCCTGGAACTCAAGTTTCTGTGCAGTAAGTTTTTCCCATCTCTATATCTCATGGAAGGGAAAAAAGAAATGCCCCACTGGAAATGTTTCCTGATGGCCCTGCTCTATGGAAGAAGTTTACCTACCTCTTTTGAGGACATTGCCAACAACCACAACCCCTGATCACCTTCTCTTTCTCTGACCAGCACACAGTACAAGGGCTAAGTGCTTCTTCCTCACACCCAGTGTCCTTGGTGGAGGGGCTCCACTGGGGTAGCCATCCTGCCTGCCTGCCACCTTTTCTCACTCCACCCCAGAAGTGAAGTAGTAATGGGGAGAACAAACAGAGGCCACTGCTCCGGGCATCCTGCTGCTTTTGCACTAGGGGCTAAGCCACCCTGCTCCTGCTGGGAGTGGAGGGCAGTGTGTGCTGAGTCTGGGCTCAGTATCAGTAAGTAGTCATCTTGTCTGCAGGCAGATGACCCCTCTCCAAACTAAGGTTTTATCAGAGTAAAAGTGACAGTTTTGGTTCTCTCTTATTGGGTCCTTTCAAAGACCCTCTGTGGGTAAGAAGTAGTCATATGAGCTCCAGAAAAATAGCCTTCATTCTCTCTGAGCAGATTCTTATCAGAGAGGAAATATTATATCCCCTTCTGATCTCTTTGAGGTAGGAGGTGTCACCAGGAGAAAGGGAAATGACAGCACATTTCTCAATCCACCTTGAAGACTGTAAGAAGGGTTTGAGATAGGACATAACGAGTTAGAAGAACTCTACTTTTCGATGGTCTAACTTGATTCTTGTGCTTTAGGATGGGTGAAAACATTCTGACATCTGAATGTTCTAAGTACACACTGGCTTGGGTCTTCCCCTGCCTCCCTGAGCATGCATCATACCTATATCTCCAAAAAGCCTTCCTACAGCATTCCTGATCAAGAAGCATTTTCTGATCTCCAGATTAATGTCTCCCTCCTCTAGTTTTCCACTGCATTTGCTCTAAGGGCATTTGAATAAATGAATGAATGAATGAATGTGTAATGATAAAAGAAATGGAATATCCCTTGCATGCCCATCTGTAGAAGAGAGATGGGACCTTCCCTGCTCCTCTTCAGGGATACTTTTCCTGTGCCACTTTAAGCCCTTTGAAATGCTTTAGGGGCAACAAGAGCCCAGAAGCTCTCCATTAAAGAGTCTAAGAGAAGTGAGAAGAACAAAGCAGCTCAGAATATGCACCTTGATTTTCACCACCCTGGGCTTTGCTTTGCATTGCCTTAGACTTTGGGCTCTGTAACATTTAGGGCTTAGAGTCTTTCCATTCAGTCCAGGTAGCTCCCAGCCTGAGACCAGGTCTCCACCAGCACACAAGGGTGAGGCAGAGGGCAGCGTTCCAGGCAATTCAGAGGAACAGAAAATGAGCTTGGCTAAAAAAAAGGCCTGAGGAAAGCAATTTTGATGCCTGGATAATCACCCCTGTTGCTTGCAAAGTTTGCCAGTGGAAACCTGTCCCAGGGGTTCCAAGCTTAGAAAGTACAGTGATTGAAGCTCCGTCCAGAATGAGGGTAGTGAGGCAATTAAGCAGGGAACAAGCAGGCCTGTGCCTGGAGCAGCTTCTGTTCCATCAATTGAGGGAATTTACTTGCCCTCAAAGGAAGGTTATTTCAGCACCTGGCACCAGAATTCTCAATGTATGAGCTCTGCAGTCTCCTTTGATCTGTACTTACTAGTTCCTGGATTATCAGGCAGTAACCCGAGCAAGGAACATGCTCTCTAGCTGCACTTGGCCCATAGGCTGTGACCAGCTCTGAGGGCTGCGGCCCCCACAAGGTTAGCCTGCTTCATGTACATGCTTACTTATCAGGAATCCCTCCCCAAAACCCAGCTGAATAGAATTTAGTCACCTCTAAAGTCAGGTGATATCTGTGCCATGAGTTACCTTCAGCCTCTCATATCTTTATGTCCTAACCTGCAGTGACAGCCCCAGTTATATGGTGCCATTCAAAGAGGCCCAAGGCACTATTCTTTTATTTTTTTATTTTTTACTTTTTGCAGGTTGGGACTTTGGGTTCAGATAGTCTGGTTTCAAATATCAGTTGTGTGACTCAGATAAGTAATTTTATTCCTCAATTTCCTCATCTAAGTAATGGAAATTACAAGATATAATCTTGTGAATTTGTTATTAGGACCAAATGAAACATTTTACATCAAGGACCAGAACAGTGACTGGCACATAGTAGGTGTACAATAAGTAATCATCCCCTTCCTCAACTTCTCCCCTAAGCAAGTGCTGGCGAACTGTCCCAGACCAGTGGTTATCATGGTGTGCTCATGAGAGCCCATTGTTAAATTTTCAGAAAGTGTGTGATCCAGTTGATGTCATGTGGCCACGGTGGGAGCATTCACATCCCAGAAATCAGCAAACATTGTAAATCAAGGCTTCCACACACCCACCCAGAGATATGTTTGTCAGCATACCACCAAATGGTTCTCAAACTGTGATCCCCACACACCAGCAATATCACCTGGAACTTTTTAGAAATGCAAATTACCAGTCACAACCTAGACTTGCTGAATCAGAAACTGTGAAAGGAAACTCAGGGTGAGAGCGTTCCTGGCATGTTCACTGATCCGCAGGGAGATCAGTGTGGCTGGAATGAAGGGAGACAGAGTGAGAGTGATAAGAGACATGGTCAAAAAGGAGGGGGAGAGCAGGCCACAGGGAATACTGAAGACTACTGTAAGGATTTGGACTTATGTTCCAGGTGATAAGGATGCCACTGAAGGCTTTTGAGCAGTAGAACTAATGTCTCTTAAACCTCACTTAAAAGGATCGCTCTGAGTGCTGTGTTGAGAGTACATGGTAGGGGCACAGACTAGGATAATAGAGATATACAGCATGAGAAGTGGCTGGCTTCCAGATATGTTTTGGAGATAGAGCCAATAGGATTTATTGATGGTTTAGATATGGAGAGTAAGAAAAAGAAAGGAGTCAAGGATGACTCAAAAGTTGTTTAGCCTGAGAAATTGGAAAGACACATTTTTATTAAGATACAGAAGGAATGGGCTGATGGAAGGTAGAAGGTTGATGATTAGAAGATCAGTCCATTTTGGACATGTGGAGTTAGGAAGTTTACTAGAATTAAAGAAGAAATGTCAAGGAGGCCATTAGATATGAGTCTAGAGTTGGGGGAGAGGTTGGCTGAAGATTTGACTTTGGAAGTCACCAGTTTCCACGTGGTACTTGGTGAGTTGGATAAGATAGCTCAGCAAGTGAATGCAGATGGAGAGACGTGGATCCTAATCCTGGAAAGCATAAAGATCTGGAAGATGCAGAAGAACCAGCAAAGGACCCAGAGAAGGAGCCATCAATGAATACATGTTATGTATCACATAATACGATGTATTATATAATATGTTCAGTACATGTTATAGAAGCACTCAGAGAGATGAAATAATCTACTGCAAGTAGCTATACGACTTCAGTTGTGTCCTGAGGCCTCCTGTATGTCTTTTCTTAACCACTGATGTGTAACAGTGCTCACTCATGGCCTTCTAAGTTAAGGCACTGGATTCTGAAGGCAGCGTTGAGTTACATATGAAAGGTGACCCACTGAGCCAGTGCCAGTCTGTTCTCCCTTCACCCACTAAGATCCTGCAGGACTGTCTTCTCCCTGGGGAGTAGAAGAGTCTATATCCCAAGCTAATCACAGACATTACCCAGTTCAACAGACCAGTCTGAAGCCATGGCTGTGTTTGTGAGTGCTTTTGCTTTATCGAAAAGAACATGTAATTACCTTTGAAATACTATTCTCCATCTTTACATAAGCTGGAACAGTCAAACCTCCTTAAGCCCAAAGTGCTTTTACAAGGACAGTTTATTCAATTACCTTTTTAAGCTTTTTAAAAGTCTGTGACTCATTGAGCAAGTAAGGAAAAAAGACAAAACATCAGTATCTCACTGGAAAAATATTGTGGTTATTGGCACTGAAACAAAAATAATGCAGTGATAAAGGCACTGTGTTCCCCAAATTGAGTGTACGCCTCATCTTTTTTCTTAAGAAATCTTTCTGCATTGGGGACTTCATGAGTCATACATATTTATAATCTACATGGTGTGGCCTTGGACAAGCTCATCTCTCAGTTATCTCCTGGGTAAAATGGGAATAATAATACCTACACAATAATGTGTGTGTGGGAAGCACCCAACACAATGCCTGATATTCAGTAACTCCTTTTCTATTGCCCTTAAAACAAACTTGGCCACAAGTAGCTCAAATGACTGTTCTGCACTGAAAGAACTGCCCTACTGCTGGCTGTCCTGTCCCATCCCCACCTCTCAGCCACTCCCCAATCCGTTAGGCAATATGATGTGTATTTAGGATCATTCTTGCTAAAGCAGGGCATTTTGACTTGGGTGTTTATTTGTAGAGCACATTAGGACAAAGCTTCACCAAAACAGCTGTGCACAAAATGAAAAATGACTTTCTTTAAAAATTACAAATTGATGCACAAACTTGTCATCACTGTCCTTCTACTCCATCCATGGTCTTCACCTCAACCCTGAACCTCTTCCTCAAGACATGGGTGTGGATGTCTGTTTATGACCTTATGTGAGAGTTTTTCCAAAGTGTATTTTTGTAACCTAGTTGAAACATAAGGGTCAAAGGTCATCTCAAAATAGCATGTACCCTTCTTTGTGATTGACATGGAACCTCAGTGACAACCAAGGAAAGCATTCTCAAACACAGAATCAAGATTAAGGAAGCAGCCTTGCTCAAGGTAGAAAGCCGATGGGAGGGCCTGCTCAGCAGTGAGGGTCCGAGTAAGAGCTGGCTGAGCTTCCCAGCCACAGACAGGGCTTGGTATGTAAACTAGTTTCTTTTCTTAAGTTTTTTTATTTATTAATATTTTTTTTTACATTCTAAGATGTTGTAGAGCAGTTGGGGGGTAGGGAGAAAGGAGAAGGGGGAAGGAAATAGGGTGGGAAGAGAAAGGAAGGGGGTGGGGTTGAAGCCCATGGCACACCCTCGTTTCTTCAGGGGAGACCAGGGGGCTTCCAGCAGTGGTTCAGTCATTGTTGGGCTGGATGCAGATGTCAAGGGGGTGTGGCTGGAGCCCTTGGCCCCCAAATGCCCCAGCTTGGGAGACCAGAGGGTTTCCGGGGTAGTTCAGTGGTCACCACTGGGCTGGTTGTGGGTGTCAGGGGTGCATGGCCAATGCCCTCAGCCCCCCATCACCCTGGCTTGGGAGCCCGGGACACTTCCTGTGGCAGCTCAGTGGTTGTCATTGGGCTGGTTGTGGGTGTTAGGGGGCATGGCTCAGGCTCCCATCCCTCCCCTATTCCTGGCTTGGGAACCTAGGGGGCTTCTGGTCCTTGTAGGTTTTATAGGTGTTCTTTGGTGATGTGAGACCTTTACTAGATAATATCAAACTTTGTCTCTGGTCTGTGGTTATTTTGTTTTTTCTTTCAGTTCTGTGTTGGGTTATTTGCTATTCCCACCACTTAAACTCTGCACTGGAACTAATTTGTTGTCCTTTGGTTACTCCTAAAATGGGGGAACCTCCTATGGGGACCAGCACTTGAGTCCTGTGAGCTAAATGCTGCTTTGCTGCTGATTTCCTGGGGAAGACTTTTTGTGCAGTTCAGGTTTTAATTGTTGGCCTTGTATGTACTTCTGGGTCTTGTGAGGTCTGGTACACATGGGTTGTGTGGAAACTCTGGTCTGGATCTCAGAGTTTTCAGCAAACTGCACCCCCTGCAGTTCTGTATTCCTGACCAGTCTCCACTGAGTGGTGCTGAGCTGAATGAGGGGCAGATCAGCTGTCCATGGTGTGCCCCAATGTTCCCCCGGTGGGCTTGTCTCCCCCACTGCTTACTCCAAACACTTCCCATGGGACGGGTCATGCACCAGTCTCTTGCAGTGACTCACTGGCCTCTGAGTGGCTCCTTTTTTCAGTTCTTGTGGCTCCTCTCTCCTGTGTGGGTCCATGGGGACCTTGATAGTGGTCATTCTGGCCTGCGGGCCACCATGGCCCTCTTCTCCCCTGCCACCTCCAAGCAACTTCATCCGAAGGGCACAGCTGTGGCTTTTGTCAGCTCCTGCTCCATGCACTCACCAAAGCCAGCCTTGAAGTGGCTGGTGCTCAAAATGGTTGTAGTGGTCCTTTCTTTCTCTCATCGTGGCTTCTCCCGCCTTCATGTACTCCGTAGGTCTCTCCTTCTCTTCCCCTGAGCTCTAGTGGCCCCAGCTTGGCTGTTGTTGCTTTTTAATAGTTGTAAATTTGCTGATTTGTGGGAGAGAGTGATGCTGGGGACCATCTATTCCACCATCTTTGCTGGAAGCCCGTGAACCACTTTAAATGCAGTTTCCCAAAGCCATCAGATCCCCCATGTATTAGACTTCCTCAAGGAACACCTTTTATCTTACTTCACTCTGGCTCATTTTAGAAACTTCATTAAAGATGAAAAACATCATCACAAACAACGAACAATAGGGCAATTGCAGTCACTGTCTTCTGAGAGGATGCATTCAAGGCAACCCAGATGCTCCCAGCTCTGAAGAAAATCCAAAGGAATTGTTTGTTGACCATTCCCTGTTTCTTGAAGCCCTCCCACCTTAGCTTCCTGGAGTTCCTCCTGCTTTTGTGACAGATCCATCTCTGTTCCTCTTCTTCTCTTGGGCTGCACATACTCGCTCTCAGATGCCCCACCCCAGGCATAGAGGCACCTGGGTTTCTGAGACTAAAAGGTGAATAATCAGAGTGCTGGGGTTTCAGGAGATGACACCAGAGTCAGGAAGGGGGAAGACCTGGCTTGTAACTTTGGAGCAAAGAGGTAGCAGAATTGAATAGGAGAACCTCGCCTGAACTACCAGTTATAGAGAAAATTAAGAGCCATTTTTCTCTATTGCCCTGATTTCAGTTACCATTTGTCTTAACGGCCATCTCCACCTAAATAAAACACAGGAAACTCAGACTGAAAATGTCTAAAATCATGTTATTCATCTCCTACCTTCAAACCTACTTCTCATTCTATTTCTACACTTTTTGTGGAGCCACCACCTATCTGGTTATTCAGATATTTCACAGGCCCATCACACCTCATCATGCCTAAGTCAAAGCAGCAAGGAATTCTATAAGATGCCCTGATCTGGCCCCAGGCTAGCCCTAGTGATTAAATCCAGGATTCAGAAGACCCCATGGTGGCATCTGGCAGAGAGGGCTCTAGAGACCTATCATGTTTCTGGCCACACGCACTTTTTTTTTTTTTTTTTTCTGCCAGTAATTAATTTTTATCCTATAGTAAAATGCTGGGCATTTTTTATTTTCCCTAAAATTTCATATTCTTATCACCCTCCCCATTTCTCTTTGGGTATTCTAGGATTTCTTGAGATTTCTAGGAGTTGTGTCTTTGTTAGGCCAATGCCATCACTGTTTGCTGTAATGAAGGGGTTCACTGATAGTCAGAATGATCCTGCAGCCTTATGAATACGGCGAATAGTGAGTACAGAGAATTCCAGTGCAAGGGCAGACACGGCCTTGGGTCCTCCGTGACCTGGGAGGACACCTTCTCAGAATAGATGTGCATATCAAGTACAGAAAAGCTGGAAAAGGTTATCAGGCAATTTCTAATTCTATTAAGTATCTAGCAGTCTAGTTCCTACTTGAGCCCCCTGAAGAAACAAAAGATGCAGAATTTGGGAATAAGCAGGGGTTGGGAAAAGGGAAGGACACAGCACAGGTACATCCCAGCCCAATCAGCAGAAAGAAAATCAGGAAAGTTTTGTTAATTCTCATGAAGTTAAGACGTCGTCTCATGGTATTGAATTACTCTATAAACACTTAGTAAGAATCTACTCTGCCTAGGAAGTACAGACAGTTAGAGCTACAAATAAGTTAACCGTGAATGTTGTCTTCAATAAGCTTAGAGTATAGAGGGAGATGAAGACAAGGAAACCAGAACTTACAAAGCAATGTCATTAGGATTGCAAAGAGTACGATAGGAGGTAGTGAGCAAGGGGACTTGTGGGACTATGTGGACATGTGAAATGGGCAGAGAACCAGATTTAGGGTAGAGTGAAGACAATCTTGGTGGAGGAAATGATATCTTAGTTGAGACCAGAAGGTGAATAAGAGTTGGTCAAGTGGCAGAAGGGAAATGTGGATGGGCAAGAAGGATTCCAGGAGAAGAGAACAGCATGGGTCAAGGTCCAGTGACGAGAGATGGTCTGGTCCATTAACGCCTCCAAACGAAGCCCAGCCTGGCTTGCGTAGAATTCAGACACAAAGGGGTAAGACGCCAGACCAGAAAAACAACCAAGGTGTGGGCTTCGAAGGCTCTTACTGGCCACATGAAAAAATGTAGGCTTTGCCATGTTGTGTGTCTAGAAATATCACTCTGCAGTGGAGAGCACCTGGCTTGCGTAGAATTCAGACACAAAGGGGTAAGACGCCAGACCAGAAAAACAACCAAGGCGTGGGCTTCGAAGGCTCTTGCTGGCCACATGAAAAAATGTAGGCTTTGCCATGTTGTGTGTCTAGAAATATCACTCTGCAGTGGAGAGCATGGATGACCAGGGGAGAAGACTAGAGGAAGGGGTATTTATTAAGAGGCTTTCTGGCCATAATTTAGATGAGACATTGTGGTAGCTTATATTTAGGGGAATAACAATCAAGTCATAATAAGTATTTGTCTTCAAAAAATATTCAGGAGTTAAAATCAGTAAGAATTGGTGGTTACATGAGAAGGCTGAGGAGAAAGAGAAATTAAGGATGACCCAGGTTGTGTGACATTAGTAATTTGTTGGACGGGAACAACATTTGCTGTTAGAGGAAACGAGAGAGAAAAAACAGGTTTGGGGAATGGGAAGGGAGGAGAATGAGGATGAATTCCTGATGTGTTGAACTCTAAATTTTCTCAGCAAGTTCAAGTGGAAATATGCAGCAGGCAGTTGAGTATGGAAGTTAGAAGAGAGATCTGGACAGGAGGTGAAGATCAGAGAGTAAGCAGCATACAGAAAACAGTGACCAGAGGAGTGGATGACATCTACCGTGGAGAAGATGAGAGTGAAAAGGGTCGAGACTTAGAACGGGAATTGAATCTGCAGAGGGGACTGAGAAGATGCCTGCCGGGAGGAGGCGGCGCACTGCTGCGGCCTGGACTGCAGGACCTTTTCAGAAGGAGGCGTTTACAGGAATATGCTGCAGTTATCAACAATGGAATCTGTATGTGCAGATATGTGGATGTGTTCCAACACATTACATGGAAAGAGCAGATTGAAGAACAATATGTGTGGGATGATCTCATTGTATTTTTTTTTTAAATATTGCATCTGGATTGGATATTTATGGAAGGATACAGGAGAGATGGTCAAAAACAGATTCTTAAGGAAGTAAGACTAAAGAGTAAAGTACCACTTAATATACCTCCAAAATCACTGGCATATCTTACCTAAGTAGGATACAGGAGAGATGGTCAAAAACAGATTCTTAAGGAAGTAAGACTAAAGAGTAAAGTACTACTTAATATACCTCCAAAATCACTGGCATATCTTACCTAAGCGTGTATTGTATTTGTATATTTTAAAGTTAATTAAAAGTAGAAGTGATGATCAACAGTACTAATGGTAAAGAGAAATGAAGTAAAATCAAAATGAAAACTGTTCACTAACTTTGCAAGAAGGAGATCGTCAGTACTCACTAATTTGATGGAGGTCTTTTTCTGTGGCGTGATGGGGCTGAATTTGTAGATGGTTGCAGTGAAATAGGAGAATAGGAGAAAATGCATGGAGATAACTCATCCTGGTAGGTTGGTCGTGAAGAGAAAGTAATAGATGGGGCAGTTACCAGAGGGGGAATGGGGTTGAGGGAGTGAGTGTTTTCTTAGGGAGAGTTTATGGGTCATTGATATCTTGATGGAGTTTGCCCCAGCATGCAGGGAGCCCCTGTTAAAGCATAAAGGGGGACAGGGACTTAAGACAGATATATTAGAGGGGTAGAAAGGAATGAGATTCAGGGAAAACATACTGGAATTAACCTTGGGCAGGAGGAGAGACACCTTTCTTACTGCAAAAGAATGTGGACAGGGAAGAGTAAAGGACATGCAGGTAAGTCTATAAGGCTGGTAGCAGGAATAGAAACCAACATCTTCGGTTTGTGAAATTTCCCCAGATGCCAAGAAAATACAATGGAATTATATGTTGCATGCCTGTAGCAGAGTAACTGTCGATGCCTATGATAAAAGCATATTCTCTCTTTAAATTGTTCTTCTGCAAAGCAAGCATATGTGATATTAAAAGATCTTATGTATAATTAGTGCTTTTGAAGGGGTTATCATTTATAAGTGGATAAGTTGTATGAATTATAAATTGTCTCCTCCTTTATTGCACCCAAGAGGCCATGCAATACTGTAACATTAATCTACCTTACTGGCGATGCTGTGGGTTTCTGAAGGGCGGGGTTTATGTCTTGCTTGTCTTTATGAGCCTGTACTCAGCACAGGGCCCAGCATACAGTTACTGCTCAATAAATGTTTAATGAATGAATAAATGTAATGCTGAAAATAATTTGGTGCTTCATTCTGACATATATTACCACCAAAAAAATTTTAATGTATATATGCCCATATATAAAATTGCAGTACAGATTTTATCCTTTAAAGCCCAAAAAGAAGTGATTGCAAGGGTGCTTTCAGGAATGAAGAGGGAAAATGAGGTCACAAAAACTCTTTACAGTGAAGACTCACCCGTGTATATTTATTCCATGTTGCTCACTGAACATGTGCTGCTAACTTGTGCTATTATTTGAAGCTATGACTTCAAATAACAGCACAAGTTAGTGCATTTTCACATCTCAAAGAAAGGTCACACTCTTCATATCATCCTGTTGTGCACAATTACAGGAGAGAAGCCACAGGGAGCAACCAATTGCTAAAAAGCATCCCCCAGAACATGAGAGGATTTTTACCAATACTTCACATTCACTCACCAGAGCTGCCCAGCACAGATCCAGTAGCACCTTTAGTTTAGAAACTATGCATCTTGATGGCAGACTCTTCTGAAGGACCAGATTGCTCCAAGGGACCAAAGAGAAGTGGAGTTTTGTGCATCTAAATAACTGGCCCCATTATTTTTTCTCCTCCTTGGCTACAACTACAATTCACTACCATCTGAGGGCTATTTACCAGTCTGTATAAAAGGAGTTAAACTTTGAGCTAACAGATTGGCAATATGTCCATGTAACATGACTTGCTCTCCCCACTGGCACTCATAATGGCAGGCTAGAAAAAGAGCCAAGAATTTAAAGCACATGCCATCTATTTAGCTGCATCCCTAGGTGGGGCCAGGGTGAAGGTAGACTGACCAGAAAGCCATAATCGATCTGCTTTATTCTCTGATTTTACTCAATAGGAAGACTTACAGAAGTATTATATTTATATTTCAAAGTGAATTGAGGGCCGGCCTGGTGGTGCACTGGAGGGTTCGGATCCCACATACAGACCGGTTCCCGCTCACTGGCTGAGCGAGGCGCGGGAGCAACGCCGAGGGTTGCGATCCCGTTGCCGGTCCCCGGTCCGGTACGGGGGCAACACTGAGGGTTGCGATCTGTTGCCGGAGCTTACATCTTATAGTAGATGGTGGTACATATGAGGTTACTTCAAAAGTTTTGTGGAAAAGTAGAATTGAAAGATGCTGTAGGGCCGGCCTGGTGGTGCACTGGAGGGTTCGGATCCCACATACAGACCGGTTCCCGCTCACTGGCTGAGCGAGGCGCGGGAGCAACGCCGAGGGTTGCGATCCCGTTGCCGGTCCCCGGTCCGGTACGGGGGCAACACTGAGGGTTGCGATCTGTTGCCGGACACGGAAAAAAGACTAAAGACAAAAAAAAAAAAAAGTGAATTGATGAGCTGGTCATCTACATAGAGCACTCCCAGCATAAATTGTAGATGTTGCCTGATGACAGCCACACACTGAGATTGGTGCTGTTCTGTTGAGGCATCTCTTCTGAAATGCCTTGTATTTCTTTCCCTCTTGGTTGCTCCCACCATATAAACTAGTACTTTGACAAGCTAACCTCCAGCTGTTTTCTTTCCTCTGCCTGGCTTAAGAGATTTGAGAAGAAAGAGAAGGAAAACAGTGTGGTGATAATGCCAAATTAGAAGTAATTGGAACGATATGGGGGGGTGGGGTGTGACATCTTTCTCCTGGGGAGTTTAAGGTGAAACTACACA
Organism: Galeopterus variegatus; assembly: GCF_000696425.1. Lineage (NCBI taxonomy): Eukaryota > Metazoa > Chordata > Mammalia > Dermoptera > Cynocephalidae > Galeopterus > Galeopterus variegatus. The sequence goes on along the minus strand of NW_007726564.1, from coordinate 404,108 downwards.
AGTTCACCTAAACTGCTGAGTATATTCATGCCAAAAGCATTTATCACCTTATAAAGGTGAAGAAACAACCATCTGATATTTTTTCCCAACCTTCAAGCCTCAATTTCTTCATCTATTGGGAATAATGCATACATCACGGGCAAGTCATGGGTCATGGAGTGTCAACACTGACAGGAGCAGGAGGTCAACTCCCTTAAGGGTCGGCAGGACACAGAGAAGGAGCCTGGGTCCTGGACCGCACACAGCTGACTGCCCTGTCCTTCTGATCACCTTAGCACATATAGATATTTGAGAAATAAAATTTTATCTAGTTTGAGCCATTGTACATGTTCTGTTTTGCAGCAGCCAAACCCAAATCCTAATGAATACAGAGAAAAGAGAGCTCAGGAATTGAGAAGAGGGTCATCAGGGAAATGGAGTAGGACAATGAAGGGGGGGAAACACCAGAAAGGAGAGAAAGGCTTGGAACGGTATGAGCTATATTTTGTTTGTTTGCTTGTTTTAAAATGTTCAGAAACACAAAGGAAGAGGAGGAAATCAAAGCCAGAGAAGAAAGGAAAAGCAACAACGTTCTCTTTCATCCTGCCTCTTGGGAGGCTGTGGGTGGCAGAAGGGAAAAGGAATCCCCAGCTGTTAGCAGAGCCCATAAAAAGTTCAAACTCAACCTTCTGCTGGGGAGCCAACGATGTCATTGACTCAGAAGCAGAGGGGGTTCTTGGGATTAACTACGTGTCTACAAAGTCCTTTGCAAGTGCAAGGACCTCAATCAACCTTTGAGCAGAGCAGACCTAGGTTAGGGGAGGGTACAACAGGTCAGTCACTACAGTTGTCTGTGTTTCCACTTCATTCACAAGGATGATGATCATACAGTGCAAACGTGTGCAAGTTTCCAGGTATTTTCTGAGAGGACACAGGCTTTGAAGAATTCATTTCCAGAGTCCACTGAACAGGTTGTTGTCCATTGTTTACAAAGAACAATCATAGCTACTCTGAATTGAAAAACCCTTTTAAAATCATATGCTAATTATTCTTCCAGGCAGTACCTTACCACAACCAGCACTTCTGTGAGTAAACACCATTGACTGCCTTTCAGGACTTGGCAAAGCCCCAGTCCCACATGGGTCCCACACACTGTTTTGTTTAAGCTGGCTGTCAGGCCTCAGCAGCTAAACTGAAAATTGCTCGTGCTGGGGCTGTTGATGTGGCACTTTATAGGCAGCACACAGATCAACTGGAGAAGTGAACCATGGTAGGTGAGTAATGGTAAGTAAAAAATGCAAGAAGAGCAGACACTTTGAATCAGGATATATCAAAAGTTAAAAGCCAGCAACATTGGAAGAATTTGAATTAGATTATGCAATCCAGGTTCTCCGTCACGTTAGTTGTGATAAGTTATTCTTGCCTTTCATACCCTACTGGCCCGAGAACCCATTCTGCAGAACTTCAAGGAGCCCAGTCCAGTCTTTTGGGAAATTTCCTCCCACTATTTCTGGATCTCTCTGGAGATATTAACACCCTCAAGAATGACTGAAACCAGGATATAAGGTCTAATAATAGATAAGTTAAAGGATTCTCAAGAGAATAACTATGCAGAAAGAAAACCTCTAACTGGCTATAGAACATTACCCATCCAAGGATCCACAGACCAGGCCACTCTTCAGGTGGTGTGTTCAGCTTGTGCCTCAGTTTTCCCAGGTCACCAAAATGTTGTGGGTGAAGGGAGAGCGATCTTACGTTACTCTAACTGGACTTCAGGGAGTCTAGGTCCCCTGAGCATCTCCACTAGAACACAGCTTCCTCTCTGCCATTTGTCATTGGTTGGCCTCCGGTCACCATTCCCCAGAGATGCAACTCTGACCTCAAAAAGGGGACTTCCACCTTCCATGCCATCGCAAAGCCTACAGATTCCTTATTGTCCTGAGCCTGATTTTACTTTATCTTGTATAAACCTATTTACAGACTTGAGTAGTCAACTTAAACCTCAATTTAAAAACTGCCAGCAGCTTAGAAAGAGCAACTATCTCCCCTGGTCCCCACTTTATTCTGCTTGAGGTTTCAGAAATGTTGGGGTTCAGGAAGGCCTGGATTAGAAACATTGGAAAGCACTGAGAACATTACAGTGCCCCCAGCTCATTCGTAATTCAAAATTAAACAATCTTAAACCATAATATAAGCATAAAGAAATCTACCTCAATTCTCTCTTCTTTTTTTTTTCATGATGATGACTTTGGTGCTTTTTCAAACAAATTTTTAATTCAAATACTT
>NW_007726564.1:399086-401136 GCF_000696425.1 Galeopterus variegatus | reverse complement strand
TTTTTTTTTTCATGATGATGACTTTGGTGCTTTTTCAAACAAATTTTTAATTCAAATACTTTCTCAAGATGCTCTCATTTTCTCTGGCATCCTTCTTTGCTGGTGCCCCAAGCCCACTCAATTAACAAGAAAGCCCAGCATTGGATCCAGAGTCAGAACCCCTAGTTACAGTGGGTAGCTTAGTCCAAGAGCCTTGCTAACGTTAAGCTGCCTCTGCTTAGAAATCTACAAACTTTCCACGTAAAGAGCAATGCTTACTTCCCAATGTCTTCTTACTGGAGTACTCTTGAAAACAATGGGATTTTTGTACTCAGCTGACAAGTTTGAGCTGCCCTCTAGATTATTCAGAATCAAAGGTAAACCCTTCCTTCCATTTTGTCCCCTATTTCCTCTGGGACTTAAATGTGAAGGTCAGAAGAAACCTCAGAGGACTCATTCAACAATGTTTTTTGAGCATCTGTTATAGGTTGAATAGTGTTCCCCCAAAATTCATGTTTACCTGGAACCTCAGAATATGACCTTATTTAGAAATAAGGTCTTTACAGATGTAATTAGTTAAGATGACATTCTACTGGAGTAAGGCAGACTGTACATCCAATGACTGACGTCTTAAGAAAAGGAGATGACACACGGAGATACATACAGAGGAGAGGGTCATGTAACGGTGGAGGCAGGGATTGGAGTGGTACAGCTGCAAGCCAGGGAGCTAACCTCAAGGATTCCCAGCAATCACGAGAGGCTCAAGAGGCATGGAATAGTAGTACCTTGGAACCTGCAGAAGGAAGCACCCCTGCCCACACCTTGATTTTGCACTTCTGGACTCCAGAACTATGAGAGAGTAGATTTCTGTCATTGAAACTTGTTGTAAACCACCAGTTTGTGATATTTTGTTATGGCAGCCACAGGAAACTAATACAGCTCCTAATATTTTCTGGTCACAGTCCCAAGCACTAAAAATATAGCAATGAGCAAGACAGATATGATCCCCGTTCTTGTGTAGCTTCAATTCTAGTGGAGAAGAAAAGCCATAAACAAGTAACCAAATAAATAAATATGATTACTTCTGAATGTGATCAATTCTATGAAAAAGAAAAAAAAAGAGTTCAGTGATAGAGAATGACCAGGGTAGAAAGCAGGGTGGGGTCATCACCTTTTGGGGTAAGATGTTTCTGGAACATTCATACAGAGAGTTGATACCACCCTAACTCTCTCTCTGCCCCAGCTGTGTTGCTCTAGAGGGTCCCTTCCACTTCTGAGTGTTCTCGTCCCAACCACAGAGGTCTGGCCCTTCCTCTCCTCTCCTCCTACCCTCAATGCCACGAGCTCCTTGCCCCTCTGTTTCTGACGTAGCACCCTGTTTTGATCCACAAAATTTTTCTTCCTTGCCATACTCCCCAGCTTGAACATGTATCAAAACTGACAAGAATTGCTTTTTTTTTTCCCAGACCAGCATGCACATAATGGATGTCAGTGTATTTCTTCACCATACTAAGAGAACAGACCCATTTTGACTTAATTACAGCTGGAGCTCTGTAAACAGCCGCTAGTTACTGCCGAGCCCTGTGGTTTATGAAAAGAACACCACAAATGACAGGAAGCTGCACGGGGAAAAATAGCCCGAGCTGCCTTTGGCATGTTCATTATTGAACATGGTTACTTCCATTCATCAATGGGAACATTTGTGAAACCTGGGCTGTCAGGATGATATTCTAGAAAGATCAATGGAAGCCGGTCATGGCCCAAGGGTTGCAGTGAAGAGGCTGTCTCTGAGCACAAGACAGACACCTACAATGCGAGACCACAGTCAGCCAGTGCCGCCCCTACCCCTGCCACCTAGCCTGGCATTCGGGAATCAGTACCGTCCCAAAAGCAAATTAATTTCGCCAGAACTTGATAGCTTAAGAGAAAAATTACCACCTAACAGAGCGTGGTTTTGCAAGATGAAGAATGTTACAGCACCATCTGATAGGCTGCAAACTACAGAATAGGCACAGAAAGGCAGAGTTGTGTGGAAGGAAAGTGGGTCCCTCCCTTGTTCTCAGCAGAGGCA
>NW_007726564.1:378465-398403 GCF_000696425.1 Galeopterus variegatus | reverse complement strand
CACAGAAAGGCAGAGTTGTGTGGAAGGAAAGTGGGTCCCTCCCTTGTTCTCAGCAGAGGCATAGAAGCTCTGAGCTGAGGGTCCCAAGACATTCAATGAGGAGTACATCAGAGGTGGTCCTCAGAGAGTAACAGGGGAAGATTCTAAATGTGAAAGCGAGGCCCTGGTTAAAATGCAGATTCCAGTTCAGTAGCTCCGTGGCAGAGGCCTAGAATTCTGCTCTTGAACAAGCTCCCTGTGAGACCAGCACTGCAGGCTCCCTAGAACCTAGAGAACTAGCCACAGTGTGAGAGGGACAGTGGGGGAGGGAGTCCAGTTAGGAGGCTGTTGCAAGCGCCTAGGAATACAGGTAACAGCTCCACCATAAATTTGATGTGTTTTGCTTCAGTTTTAGCAGAATTCATGTTGTTTTCATAGGATTCTCTTTTCAAACTGATGTCTTATCCTTCTTAGTACCTCATATTAGACCCTGTTCAGACATGTTATAACAAATTAGTACAAGTTTTTTGGGGGACAAAAGAATTGTGTAATCTATGCATAATTTTTTCATAATATGCATTTACCACGAACTTGTTGAAGACCCTTCAAATATATCACATTTCTTTATCTATTTGTCTACCAATACACATTTAGATTATTTCTGTATCTTGGCTATTGTAAATAATGCTACAATGAAAATGGGCATGCAGATATCTTTATAAGGTAGATTTCCTCTCCTTTGGGTGTATACCCAGAAGAGGGATTGCTGCATCATGTGGTAGTTCTATTTTAAATTTCATTAGGAATCTTCATACTGTTTTCCAAAATGACTATACCAAACTACGTTCCCGCCAACAGTGTACTATTACTATTGTTCCCTTTTCTTCACACCCTCATCGAAGCGTAGTTGTCTGTTTTGGTGCTTTTTGTGGGTGGGGTGGGGCGATGAGCACTAGGCCCCTCTAGTTGGCTATCTTGCTGACATCACCTTAAATGACACACTTCTAATTCCATTTCTCCCTCCCTTGATGGACTCTCCTTCTAGCTAATATTCTTCTGATCAAACGTGTTCCATGGATCAGCAGCATCGGCATCACCTGGGAGCTTATTAGAAACTCAGAATCTCAAGTCCTTCCCATACCTATTCAATCAGAATTTTCATTTTAACAAGCTCCCTGGCTAACTAGTGCACACGATGAAATCTGAGAGCACTGCTCTTCATGGACTTGAGCCCCAGCTTTCTGGACACACACATGCTAGGCACAAAGGCAATCATCAAGCTGCTCAGGCAATGCAAACTAGGAACAGCTGCTATGTATACTCCAGCCAGGCGACTGTAGAAGAGGATGCCTGGGAACATGTAACTGATTTACAGCATCATCTGGCTGTAACCCAGTGAAAGCCACGTTGTCTCCTTCTCTGTATTGATATAACCACCAACATGAGGGAAAGCAAGTTATTTCTTTAGATCAAGTAACCTTGTTATTTATCGGCCTGTGCTAGCTCCACTTCTGATTAGCAATTTTTTCTGGGTAGTTATTAACTGACTCCACTTAGCTCCCATTATTCATTCTTTTCCCATCAGCAACAATTACTTAGCTCTCAGATGATGAAAACATAGATGTCATTATACATATTTGCATCTTCTATACATTTTCCTGTTTTTCTTGCCTACTCTATGGACAGAACATTACTCAAGGAGCATGACTACTTTTTAAACTCCTGATAATACTAGCAAAGGAACACTTACGGAAGAATGTGATGGATGCTGCTGGGTGGTGCCAGGAACGATTCGTAACATTGTTCAGCTCAATTCTCCATCTCATGTGCCAGAAACAAAATTGTTTTAAAGCCCCCTTGGAACACCCTCAGTTCCACGGAATTCACTGCCTGCCTCTGTGCACCAACTCTATGCTGTAAATTAATCACAAAAGTAGATGCTGTCACCAGCTTAGAAGTTGTTTCCCAAGAGTCATTTCCATTTCAAAGTCATTTATTGGAACTTCAAATGCATTATCTCAAAACAATTCCTTCAGTAGTAGCTCTGTCCTCAGACTAGATCTCAAGAATGGGAAGCCATTTGCTTATAAAACCACTGATCAAATATGACCATGTTAAACTAAATCCAAATACATTTTTATTTGACCTGATGTTGGTGCTTAAGGAAGAGTTTGAATCAGAAGACTGCTAAGTAGGAATGGATGATATTGCAGATTCTGATGTTTACATATTTGTAAGAGCTTTATAGACGAATAGTGTTAATTTTTCATCGTGACTTTTTCAGATTAAAATTTCTGTTTTTTTCTTTTTCTTGCAAAACATGTAGATATGCCTCAATTCTTACATTTATTTTCCACCAGTATCACCATTCTGTGGCTCACAGATAAAATAAAAAGAGGGAGAAGAAGAAAGAAGTTAAAAGAGAAAAAGAAAAATGAAAGTGATCAAAAGTCTAGTGAGTCTAACACAGTGAAAGGAATTTAAAAGATCACATATATACATGAGGAAAGGATTGCTTAAAGTAGATCCAAAATAATCCCATTTTAGACCTAAGAGGGAGCAAAGTCATGGTTACCACATGTTTGTTCTCTTATGGCAGGGACACTTTTGTTTTTCACAGCTGGTGGGGGTGTGCTACTGGCATCTGGTGGGTTGGGGCCAGGGATGGTGCTAAACATCATATAAGACCCCACACAAACAGGCTCCACTTGTCACCCCAGCCTCTTCTTCTCTGGCCCCCTGTCACTCACTGTGCTCTCTGCTGGCTTCCTCTTTGCTTCTCAAACACACCAGGTCTGCTGCCTCAGGGACTTCACACTTGCTGTTTCCTGCACCTTTGCTCCAGGGTCCAAGTGCCCTGCACCCTCATCACCATCAGTCTTTGCTCAAATGTTCCCTCTACCTTCTATGATCACCTTATTTAAACTGCAGCTCTTCAACCCCACTTCTAGCACTTCCTAGCCCTGTTTCCTATTTTATTTTTCTCTATAACACTAATCAGCATCTAAAAGAGTATGTACTTTACTTATTTATTTTTACTGTCTGTATTCACTAAAATGGAAGCTTTACCTTTGACTGTGTGTTCATTTCTATATCCTTAGCACCTAGAACACAGCCTAATGTTATAGATGCTCAATACATATTTGTCAAATGAATGAATGAGTGAATAAAACAAGTAAAGGACAGTACAGTATAGAATATAATTAAATATTACACTATGTAAAATTGAAAATATATGTTATAAAAGTTTTATAATGATCCCATTTCGTATCTCTGTTTTAAAACTGAATACATTTTACTACCTTTTAGGTATGTTATCTTATAGCTACAGTGACCTTATTTTCAAAATCAAAGATTAGTAAGCACAGAAGAGGAATATGTTGAATAGCAACTCATTGTTCAATGGGTGTAAAGTTTCAGTTATGCTAGATGGATAAATTCTAGAGATCTGCTGTACGATATATTACCTATAGTTAACAATACAGTATCATGCACTTCAAAATTTAAGAGGATAGATCTCATATTAAGAACGTCTTTGTTTTGGTGTCCCAATAAAGGGAGATGCTGGATATGTGCATTACCTTGATTATGGTGATGGTATCACTGGTGTTTGTATATGTCCGAACTCAATAAATATTACACATTAAATATGTTCAATTCTTTGTTTATCAATTATACTTCAATATGGCTGATTTTAAGAAAAAGAAAAAGAATATTATTCTATTATATTGTCCTTAAAGAAGCAAAACTGTGAAAAAAATAGTAAGAACAATATACCTTTAGTATTTTGCTGAAGAAAGACAGTGTCAGGAGGAACAAGAAAAGGGGAAGAGTTCCTTTCAACTTGTACATCATTCTTTGTGGATTTTGGCTCAGACTCAAAAATGAAAAGACAGTCCCTTATGGCTATTGGGGGAAAAAAGGGAAAGACTATGAGGAAAAGGAGAGCCAAGGTCCCATGCATGGCTGAAAAAGAAAAATGACCCTCTAGAGCCAATAAGTCTCTTTGATTACGACATGACCACAGGGTTTTGGCACCTACTGGGGTTACTTTAAGTCCTACAGTTCTACATTGTCCCCCAAAAGAGCTTTTGACTCATGTAAGTGATTACAGATGACTTGCAGAAAACATTCTAATAAACGTAGGAGAAAAATATGACTTGATTAATGGATCAATAATGATTAGTGAATAACCATCTATTTGTATCCGTTCTTAAGCATTTCTCTCAGTCTTGCTCTAACATACATCTTATTTAAATAGATTTTAAAGTAGAACACTTATAAAACCATGTAATATTATGTAGAACCATGCTAGGTGTGCCGGAGGAGAACCTGGAGGTTAGGGTCATGCAGCCGCCTAGCCTAGGAACCCCTACTCACCTGTGGCCTCCTACCAGAACTGCATCCAAAGTACCTAAAGGAAAGAGACAGCAACCTGTGGAAACCCACAACTACAGGTTAGCAACCATATCACATTTCTGAAAAAGGGATTTATAGAATCAAGGAAAACCTCATGGGAGAAGTAGAACTCCAGATAATGGAGGGTTGGATGCATAGAGAGGAGTAAGAATGGGATTCCAGGTGGATAAAGGGAATTCTCAGCGGACAAAAGCAGACAAACCCTCTACTGTGGCAGCAGAGAACCCTATCCTCTGAGGCCTCTCCAAGAGTGTTGGGGAACTGTGTGCCCCATGGGAAGTGTAAAGAAGTGCTGTGATAGCTCTTGTCTTGAAGGCATTACATTCTGCAGTGCTGGAGTTGGGGGACAGATTGTGGCCAATGACCCTGACATTTTCTCCTTTTAACTTTGTGCAGAAGCGGTCCTGCTGGAATATTGTCAGAGCCTAGGGCAAGAGTACAAATGGAAGCCCACACACCATATGTCTAAATTATAAATTAAGCAAGAAAACAATTAAATACAGTGTGTACTATTCTCATACCTTAAATATACTCTTTCAATATTCTGGATGTCAAGATCCCAAATTTGAATTTGTACCAGAATGTGGCTTGAGAACATGGCATGTAGGGGAGAACCAATCCCAGCCTCTGACCCATCCTGCATTGTCCCCTTTTCCTACCAAATTGGACTCTATTTGACATCTCTCTTCTATGTAAATGATATTTCCAAATTGCTGCCAAATTTTTTAAGGCCTAAAGCTTAATATAATTAATTAATCACTTTCAAAACAACTTCTCAAGAGTAAGAATACCTGGGCTGAGCCTGTGGCGCACTCAGGAGAGTGCAGCGCTGGGAGAGCAGCAGCGCTCCCGCCGCGGGTTCGGATCCTATATAGGGATGGCCCCTGCGCTCACTGGCTGAGCACAGTGCGGCCGGTCTCAAAAAGGACACACACACAAAAAAAAAAAAGAATACCAATGAGAGAGCGAAGAGTGGCTTTTGAAAGAGGTATTGGTAAATTTCCTGATGTTTGCTTTTTGTATGGAATACTGCCTTAGCTGAATGACCAAGGTTAACTTCATCAATGATAAATCATGTTGATATAATGTCCCCTCTATAACATGGCATATTGATGAGGAGGGAACTCCTCTTTCTCTGCATATCCCAGACTACATACCCAGACTCTGTCCATGGCAGCCATCTGATCACCTCTCAGGCGTATGCACATTAGTGGCCCAGTCTCCCTTCTGGAGAAAGACCTGGAGAAGAGAACCATGGAGCTCCTGGAAGTGGGCTCAGTGTCATTTGGGCAGAGAATTCCAAGATCCTGGGTACCTGGGGCATGGTCTTGAAGGGGTGGTGCAGGCCCTTGGTGGGTACCTGGGGAAAAGCATGCCTGAGGAAGGCCAAAGAGGCTCAAAAGCATGGGGCCAGGGAGGGGCTCCTTTTGTCTGCATAATGCACAAATGATTGCCCCAGGAATGTTCTCATGTCTCCTGATGCTCCTGAGAAAACAGGTGGGAGAGCCAAAGTTTATACTTCTCCCAAACAACCATCACTAGACCTATCACTGAGTCAGAAGATTTCCATTCCATCAATATCTCAAAAAATCGTTCAGAAGAGAAGGGACAACTCTTTCTTACAGAAGAATTTCAAATACTCTAAATAGATACTCTTCCCTCCAAGAAGTGGAGCTTAAACCTCTCTCCCACCTTGGGCATGGGCTGAACTAAGTGATTTTCACTGGAAGAATAGAGTATGGAAAGGAAAATACAACAACTTTACGTGGAGAAACCTGGCAAATGATACCTTAACCCAATGACCAAGGTTAACCTCATCCGTGATAAATCATGTTGATATCATGTTCCCCTGATAATATGCCATGTTGGTGAAGAGAGAACTTAACCCACAACTCCTGTCTAAACATGAGAAAAACATCAGACAAATCCAAAATGAGAAACATCCACAAAATACCAACCAGCCTTCCTCAAGACTGTCAAGGTCATAAAAACCAAAAAGGGACTGAGAAACTGTCACACACCAGACATTAAGGAGACATGAAAACTAAATGTAGTGTGGTACCCTGGATTGGATCCTGGCACAGAGAAACAACATTAATGTGGAAACTTGTGAAACACAAACAGAATCTGAAGTTTAGTTAATAGTACTACAATGATGACAGTTTGTTAATTTTGACAAATGTACCATGGTAATGGAAGAGGTTAACAATGGGAAAAACTGGGTTAGGAGTGTAAGGAAATTCTCTGAATTTTCCTTACAAATTTTCTGTAAATCTCACATTTTTCCAAAATAAAAATTTATTTAAAAAAATTTATCCACAGCTTCAAAGAATTATTATATATTCATCATTTTGTCTCAGCCTGAACCACATTTACTCAATGGAATAATTGGATGGCATTTTCTAGATCTGGAATGCTGATTTGGGTCTCTTTTTCATGAGATTTCAAAGATGCCAATTCTCATGGTCAAAAATCAGTCTGATTCCAGAGGGACACATAAATGACAGCTCTTTGGATCATAAAGATGTGCCTGTATTAATTCCAAAGAAAACAAATAAGGCTTAGAAGAAGAGAAAGGGAAATTACTTGTGGCACATTACAACTTGGAACAGCATAAAATAGAAAGCAAATGACATATATAAAATTCCTGTAATAAACTTGAGGATGAATTTTAACAGACTACAGAGACCATAATGCACTGGGGTAGAACATTCAGCTGTAAAACTTCCCTCTAGCAGCATACAGTAGGCATTCCACAAAATTGAGCCACAATGAAATGAATTGTAACATGCACCATCACCTGCATCTACTGTTAAAGAGGGGACTTAGGAGTTTGTATTAAACTTAATAAATCAACAATTTTTAATAAAAGCATTCAGTGTATCATGGGAAAGTAGTACAAGACCTAGATCTTTCCGTATACCAGATTCCATGTACTCAAAGCTCTAGACAAAAACATGTTGAGTCTCATACACATAAACTTACAGGACTTGATAGCAAATAAAACACATGAATTCAAGAATTTTATGTAGTTATAAATTTACTCCAGACAAAAATAATGAGATCTTTCCTAATTAATTTATATACACTTTAGTCAGCCCCCATTATGTTTTAGGGGAGCAAAATCATGTAAAAGGAACTAACTGCACCATCACTGTTCCAAATGAAAAGGAAACATCAGAAAATTTACTACTACCTCTTTCCAAAGCTGTTTTTTTCTCTCCCATTGGAATTCTTACTGTTGAAAAGTTGCTTTAAAAGTAATTAATTAATTATATGAAACTCTAGTTCTTGACAAAATTTGGCAGCAATTTAGAAGCACCATTTTCATAGAGATTTCGCCTACCATATGAGGTAGGTATTATCCTCCTTTTACACTCAAGGAAGCTTAAGTCCTGGATAAGGTCACACTCTTGGGGATGGTAGATAAGGGATTTGAACTCAGCACCATTTCCTATCAAAGCCCATACTGCCCCTTCCTAGAAATACTTTGGGGTGGGGGAGAGAGCGAGAGACAGAGAGAGAGAGTGAGTTGGGATCACACCCTATTGTAGACAAAATTTTGAAGTAAATAAAGCTTCTACATCTGGCCCTACTCTAAGCTCATGTTTTGCCCTCCTCCTTTTCTCTCCAAATCCAAACTTCCTTGTCATGGATCTCATCCCTGAAGACTTTCAATAACTTCAGTGGCAATTAACAAAAATCCTGGCTCAAGGAGACTTAGATAACAAAGGAAATTTTTGAGATCTATTACTAGAAAATCCAGAAATAGGGAAAGTTTTGAACCAGTCTCTATCTTGGGCTCAAACAACAGGGTCAAGACCTGTTTTATCTTTTTTAGCAATTTCTTTTTTTCACATTCTCAGTGTTGCCTCCATTCTCTGAGTGTCCTTTCCCAACGTAGCTCCCAGGAATGCATGTTTCCTCATTGGTATCCAGTGGAATAGAGGCTTTTCTTTTTCCCAAATCATTAAAAATAAATTTTAGAAGTAATAAGCATCACTTACATTCATTCATATATTTATTCAACAAATATTTATGAGCACATACTATGAGCCAGGCATAGTTCTAAAAGTTAAAAATAGAATGGTTTACAAGGGAGACAGACCTCTGCCAAATAAAAATATAATTATTATGAGAAGGACAGAATCAAGTGGATAAACATATACTTTAATTTCGGGCACATATTGAGTGAGGATAATAAAGCAGGGTAAGGAAGGAGAGAGCATGGTGGGGGGAAGAGAGAGAGAGATTAACTGATTGATGATTGATTGTGGGAATGCATCACAGATCAGCAAGATCATAGACAGGTCCTTGACACTTTCCCCCAATCCTTTATGCTTCAGAGCTAGAATTTGGTAAGCATTTTTTATACAGTAATCCTGGTTAATTTCATGCAAAATGGTGACTATGTTTCTAAAGTGTGCCAAAAGAAGCATATTAGAAATTGTAATAAGCACCTAAATATGTAAAGCAAATATTATGAGATCTGAAGGGAGACATAGACTGCAACGCAATAATAGTGGGCGATTTCATACCCCATTTTCAACAGCAGACAGACTATCGAAACAGAAAATTAATAAGAAAATATTGGATTTGAACTATACTTTAGACCAAGCAGACCTAACAGATACATACAGAACATGTCACGCAACAGCAACAGAATACACATTCTGCTCAAGTACACATGGCACACTCTCCAGGACAGACCATATGTTAAGCCACAAAGCGAGCCTTAAAAATTTAAGAAGCTCAAAATTACATCAATTGTCTTGACTACAATGGTATGAAGCTAGAAATCAATAACATGAGGAATCATGAAAAATTAACAAATACATAGAAGTTAAACAATATGTGCCTGAACAACTTTTGGGTCAAAGAAGAAATTAAAAGAGAAATTTAAAAATATATTAAGACAAACAAAAATGGAAACACAACATACTAAAACTTATGGGATGCAGCAAAAACAGTTCTAAGAGGGAAGTTTACAGCAATAAATGCCTACATCAAAAAAGAAAGATCTCAAATAAGCAACCTAATTTTATACCTCAAGGAACTAGAAAAAGAAGAACAAACTAGGCCCAAAGATAGCAAGAAGAAGAAAATAAATATCAGAACAGAAAGAACTAAAATAGAGAGGAAAAATACAGAAAAGATCAATGAAACTAAAAGTTGTTCTTTGAAAAGCTAAACAAAATTGACAAACCCTTAGCTAAGCTAACTAAGGAAAAAAGAAGTAGAGAGTAGAATGGCCATTAGTAGAGGCTGAGGATGGGGAGGTACACAGGGAAGGGAGAGACATCAGTCAAAAGTTACAGCCCGTTCGACAGGAGGGATGAGTTAAGGGGATCTAGTACACAGCTTGATGACTATAGTTAATGTACTGTATATTTCAAAGTAGATAGAAGAGAGGATTTTAAATGTTCTCACCACAAAGAAATGATAAACATTTAAGGTGATGGATATGTTAATTAGCCTGATTTGACCTTTCCATACTGTATACATGGAACAAAATATCACATTGTACCCCATAAATGCATACAATTATTATTTGTCAATTAAAAATAAAATAAAGCTTTTTTAAAAAGGAAGACATAATCACTATCCTTCAGCTTCCGGTCAAGGTGGCAGAATAGATGGTCCTCAGTGTCACTCTCTCCCATAAACCAACCAATTTACAACTATTAAAAAGCAATGACAGCCAAGCTGGGGCTGCTAAGCTCAGGGGAAGAGGAGGAGAGACCTACAGAGTTCACGGAGCCGGGAGAAGCCACAATGACAGAAAGAAAAAACCCTTCCTACCATTTCAAGCCCCGGCTGCTTCCAGGCTGGAGCTACTGAGCACACAGAGCCAGAGCTGGGAAAAAGCTGCAGCTGTGCCCTTCAGAAGAAGTTGTTTGGAGGCGGCAGGGGAGAAGAGGGCCTTGGTGGCTCCCAGGCCAGCAAGACCACTAAGAGTGTTCCTGTGGACCCACATAGGAGAGAGGAGGCACAACAGCTGAAAAAAAGGGGGCCACTCAGAGGCTGGTGAGTCATCACAAGGGACTAGCACATGTCTGTCCCATGGGAAGTGTTTGGAGCATGGGTGGTGGGGGAGACGGGCCCACAGGGGGAACACTGGGGCACAGCAAGGACAACTAATCTGCCCTCCAATCAGCACGGAACCACTCAGTGGAGACTGCTTAGGAATACAGAACTGGGGGGGGTGCAGTTTGCTGAAAAGACTCAGGTCCAGACCAGAGTTTCTACACAACCCAGGTGCACCAGAACTCATGAAACCCGGAAGTACCTATAAAGTCAACCATTAAAATCTGAGCTGCACAAAAAGCCTTCCCCAGGGAATCAGCGGCAAAGCAGCTACTTAGCTCAACCACAGGGCTCAAGTGCTGATCTCCACAGGAAGTCTCACCATTTTAAAAGTAAGAAAAGGACAACAAATTAGTTCCAGTGCAGAGTTTAACTGGTGGGAACAGCAAATGATCCAACACAGAACTGAAAGGAAAAAACAAAGTACTCACAACCAGAGACAATGTTTGATATTAACTAGTAAAGGTCTCAGGTCACCAAAGAACACCTAGAAAAACTAGAAAACCAGAAGTCCCCTGGGCTCCCACGCCAGGCATGGGGGAGAGCTGAGGGCCTCAGCCATGCCTCCCAGATACCAGCAACCAGCCCAGTGAGGACCACCAAGCTGCCGCAAGAAGCACCAGTGCTCCTGACCCAGGGTGGTGGGAAACGAGGGCTTCAGCCACACCCCCCTGATATCTGCACCCAGCCCAGAAATGACCAAGCCACCGCTGGAAGCCCCCTGGCCTCTCCTGCGGGAATGAGGGGGGTGCCACGGGTCTCAACCCTGCTCTTCCTCCTTCTTCCTTCTCCCACCCTATTTCCTTCCCCTTCCCCCTCCCCCCAACTGCTCCACAACAACATCATAGAATGTAAAAACTAATAATAATATTAATAAATTAACTTAAAAATATATATGTAATATACTATAGTGAAATGTAAGCTCCCTGAAAAAAAAAATCAGTACCACTAATACATCTAAAAAAAAAAAAAGGAATTGGGATGAGATGGTAAGATGACAATATGGCCTCCATATGCAGAAAGTCCAAATTCTACCTTAGCCTGGTAAGCACTGCCCCCCTTACCACCACCACCCCCATCCCTCACCTCCAACCTTGTGGCTTCCTATGGCCTATGTACACATAGGATAATGGGAACCAGGAAATACTCATAAGATTCTACTTACCGCTTCCCGGTGGCACATTACCCACAAAGCAAGTCCTCTGGTAAATTGGTCAAGAGCCCTTGACATAGGCTTAAGACATCAGTATGGTCTTTCTTTTCCAGCCACCAAGTTAAATGTGATGAGAACTCCAAAATATGTCCATGTTTTCATGAGAAGAGGAGGGAGATCTTACCTTGCTATCAAGAAGGGGAAGAGAAAACAGGTCCAGGGACAACTTCTTGTTCTAATCATTGTTTAGATGGAGGCAGCAGTAGAGAGCCATGCCCAGGAGTGGGACTTCTCCCACTGGGAAATGCGGTTCCATCGGTGTCCTGAAATCGCACCAAGTCATTTCAGTATGATTTCCTCTTAGAAAGGGAAATACATTATTATGAGGCATGGCCTGCAAGACTGGGAAGCCATTTCTTCCTAGAAGGAACTTTCTAATTTCTTAGGTGGGCTGAGTGATGTTTCTTATGATACTGCTAGAACAGGACAAGTATTAGGACTGTCTGGGGACATTGCTTTGCATCACCATTCTGGGAAAATGTGACCTTAAGAAGCAGGTCATCTACTTGATTTTTCTACAGTGAAGTAACTAACAAATTCCATCTGGATTGGTAGCAGAGAAATTTGTCGAAAATTGTTTGTGAGGTAAGTCTGGTCTTCACACTCAGGTTACTCAGAGCTTAGAGGCTTTTTCCTTCTGTGTAATTCTAAGCAAATCACTTTCCTTCCCTCTGCCTCATTTTTCTCATCTGCACATTGGGAAGGGGTTGGCTGGAACATAAGGACTTTTCAGAGGTCTCAAATATTAAAAAGGAAATTTATATGCAAATGAGGATTCTGGCACTGATTGTTAGAAAGTAACATTTATTTGTAAACTGTCTTGTTTTATAATTTTCTAAGTTCCACAGGGAAGATACTGCACCTTAAAGTGATATATAGCATCTTATGTTAAGAAGATACTAGGTAAATATTTACTAGTGGTGTTAATGGGGATGAAGTCGCTTTCACTCAAGGTTCTAGCAAATAAAAATGAGACTTGATCGTCAAATCAAGTATGTAAACTATTCCTATACTTGTGTGAATTGACAGATCCAAACCACAAAAATAGGCTGCAAAAATTAATGTACTGGAGCCTACAGAAATATTCTAATGATATCCCATGTCCACCTTAGCTTGTGGCTCACCACATACGTGAGACTGTTCCTTTTTGCTCATTTTCTCTTTCCTCAAAGAGTATATTTCTCGTCTGCCCCAGCTCAGGCCATTTATTCGGTATGTTCTGGATCTTAGTGCTTTTTCTTCCCATTGTTTATAATCACCAGGTATGGTAACACAGCATGGGATCAAAAGATCTAGGTTCAGGGCCCAATTCTTCTACTTAATAGGCAAGCAATTTCTCTAATATATAAGGATACTGATTACATTTACCTTACAGGGTCATTGTGAAAATTATTAATTTATTTTTACTCTTCTTTTTTTCTTAAAATATAATTGATTATGCATATTCGTGGGGGACAGTGTTGAATATCAATACCTGTGTCTAATACGCAATGATCAAATCAGGATAATTACACTCATCTTTACAAAATGTAATCATTCTTTGTGAGCCTTAACCAACTTCTCACTAACCCTCTTCCCCTTTTCCACCTCTAATAACCACAATTCTGTTCTCTCCTTTTGAAAGTTCAATTTATTATTATGATTGTTGTTTCTTTTTTTCTTTCTTTCATTCTTTCACATCATAGCCGAGATGTGAAAATTATTTTTATTAATTTATAGCTTATGCTCTTTCAGAAAAAAAGTTAAGACAGTGCATATGAATACATAAGAATGGTATAAGAAATGAGGCTAAGAAAAGACAGGAAAAACTAGATTTGGGATATAAAATGGTATTGGAAATAGAGTTAGTAGCGTTCATCTGATAAACACTTAAGTGATTGCTACAGTTAAGCCACAAATGGGACAGTTGTCTCCAGTAAAGAACCTAATGAATAGAAAAGTGCCTAGTGAGGTATCAAGCACTTCACAATTATTACTCATTTTTGTGGGAAAAGCCCAGGCTTTGAAGTCATTTCAATCTTGGTGTGACCACTGGCTCTATGTTTTACTATTATATCCTCTCAGAACTTCCTATGTTCTCATCTATACAATGAAGAGAACAAACCCTACTTTGCAGGGTTGTGTGGCTATGAAGAGCCTCCTTTGTAGCTGACATTCACTGAATGTTACCTTTCTTCCCCTTCTTTTCCCCTCTCTCTCGCTCCTCCCTTCACTATTTCCTTTCTGCTTATCTCAGGTGGTAAACACTCCTGTGAGAAATCTTTTGTAGTTCACTAAATCACCCTTTATTTATCACATTTTATTTATAATAATTATTAACAGCAATACAATACCCATATCAACCTCAAAGGGTTGCATACAACTGTTATTTGCTAAAACAAAAAACCTGTTTTTCCTCAAGGTGTTAACAACAATAACAAAACAGAAAAGTACCTTTAAAAATTTGCCCTGAAACACTGAAAGCCATTAATGTCATATGCAATATAGCGGAGTTGATTTCTTGACAGAAGGTTAATTAGTTCTCTCCCGTAGGATGGCATTGCCATAATTAAACCAATAACAACAAGGAGGAAAACACCCCTGGGCAATTTAAGATATTCTGACAATAATGAGAAATGGCAATGGGCACTGTGTACCAAGGCTATTTTCTAGTCGCTGTTGTTTAATAATCATTGGCACAAGAAAGCGAGTCCTCCCATGCTGGATAATGTCTGTTCCTGAGAAAGCCCTGTTTTCAACAGAAGGCAGGTATTTCAGTCTTATGCTAGATCTTCCTTTACAATCTCTTGGAAATTAAGCAAGAAGCTCCAAATGTGAATGAAATATTAGTCCTGTGTTATGCAGCACATTTCTCCTGATAATGATATGATTAATAGGATCTGTTCCATGATCTAATTATAGCCAAGTTCATGCATATTCATATCTAGCCCTGTACAGTGAGGGGTGAAAAAGAACCTGTATGCATCAGGAGACCACCTGCATGGGCAGATTTCCCTAAAGGGAGGCACTAAACGAGACTGATATAAAAGCCGCTGTTCTGAGCACTCGCCCACACCCACTGAAATGGCTAGAGGGTGCATTTTTCCCTCTTCCTTTCAGGCATGGTGGAAGCACATGGTTGCCCTGCGGACACTGCTGAAAACCCTGGAGAGGATCCAGAGAAGTAGTAGGCAACTTGAACTCAGTGGGATATCCTTAGAAAAAGTTTGGGGGTTCAAGATTCAGAGAAGAGAAGCAATACCATGTGGTCACACATAGCTCTACACCACTGCCCCAGGAAGCATGAAAACAGATGTATGCCATTTGAATCCAATATTTTGGAAAGAGGAGAGAGAATATAATCTCCCAGGGTATAGAAGACCTAATAGATTGTGTATGTTAGCGATAATATAGCCCTCCACCTGGTTTACATTCAAGACTCCACTGGGCTGAGGGTAACCACTGATGTCCAATTGACTTTGATTCAAACACCACCACCTTCAAGGTTCAGCTGAATACCTGTGATCTGAATATTTGAATATCTCATAGCTCAAAGCAACCAGGAAAAATAGAACTAAACAAAGATGGCTCCTCAAAATACGTTCAAACTGCTCAAAGAGTCTTCAGTCTAAATTCCAGAACACTGTCTGTCTGCTAAGCCTCGTCTCTTACTGTGACTTTGGAAGGTCACTGGCATTAACAGCTCCTAGAACTATGGTCCTCCAACAGAAACTTGAGTGCTGAATATGCAGGACCAAGTAAAGAGTGATACATCTTAACCTAAAACTTGGTTCCATGAGAATTCGGATGCCTGTTTTTCTTCCAGGAGCACTTCCGAATCACCCTGTCAGTTTCCTGGACTCAGCCTAGTTTTGGGGGTAGCACATGAACCAGGACTTGCCAAGCAAATAAAGGCATCTGCTCAGAAGAAGCAAGTATGTGAGTGGTTATGGTTTCCTCATGATCTAGGACATTTGCAGACATAATCAATGGGCTTTGTAAACAAGCACATGTGGAACATATCTTTAGTGTCATTGAGAAGTCATGAGCTGATGCTACTCCCACATGGTTCCTCGTTCATGACAATCAAAAAAGTTCACCTGCTTGGAAATAATTTATAATAATCTTTGTTAAAATGTGATTAAAGGCAAGGTATCAGAATGCTTCTAAAAAGTTTCAGAGTTCTGAGGTAATTAAAATGTGCCCTTAGCTAATCCTGGATAATTTACTAGAAGTTTCAGTCCGTATACAATCAAGAAGCATGAATTATTACATTCTAGACCTTGTGGGGGATACAAGAAATAGTCACTGACCTCAAGCAGATTAAAATCTAGGTGAAAATATGATTGATGTAAAACAAATAGCCTGAACATGAGCAGGATGTGACAAACACCTGTATTAGTCAGTTTCTATTGCTTATAACATAAATGCCTGAAACTGAGTAATTTGGAATAAAACAAAATTTATTGCTTATGGTTTCAGAGGCTGGGAAGTCCAAAGTACAGGAAACACATCTGGTGAGAGTCTTCTTTGGTGGTGGCTTCAGCAACATGAGGGTCTCACAAAGCAGAATGGTGGAGCAGAGAGACTAACCTCCTCAGTCACTCTCCTTTTAAAGCCTCCAGAACAACTCCCATTATTCCAAGAATGAATCAATCCATTCACAAGGGCACAGTCCGCACAATCCAATCACCTCTTCAAGGCCCCACCATTCAATGACCATAATAGCATTTCCCACCCTCTTAACAGTCACAGTGGGGATCAAGTTTCTAATACATAAAACTTGGAGGACACAAATCAATCCATATCAACACCGTAGGGTACTACAGAAAATAAGTGCCAATCCTGGAAATCAAACAAAACCCAGAGGCATTATTCCATCTCTAAATAATATTAAACTCATTCTACATATACACACACACACGAAAAAAAAAAAACATATATTTACTTATTCTTCATTGATTGTGGGTTCTAATCAATACACACTTCAAATCAATAATTCATTTCGTGGCCTAGTGCTATCACCCTCTCAAGTAGCCACAGCTATAAATTCACCAGGATGAGTAGGCCAGTTAAACAGACTACAAATGGGATGTTCTGGTGGCGGCATAAATCCAGAAGATGAACCAAGTCCTCAAGACGGAAAGTGTTTGACTTTATAAGAACTTAATCTTGCTCTCTTATATTTAACAATGGTGCTTGCGGGAGAAATGCCAGCTACTCTAAATGGAAAGTTCATTGATTGAATCTAACCTCAAAGTTTAAAAATACATAACATCAAGATAAAAACTTTAGTCAGGCCTAAACCAAAGACCATTTAAAACTCAATTTAGTACTTAATAAGTATTTATGGGTGATTAAGAGAATAAAATTGCTATTCCCATAATATGATATTTTATCATCCAGGTTTCCCACAGCCAATTACTACTTATTCTCCAAAATAGCATGGCACATATGTACTAGCACATTACAGATGGAGAAGGGTGTGGACCCAGTGCTCTTGACTAAGGTATATTACACATCCCACTAAAAGCTGAATACTTGAAGTGCATATATCTTGAAATATGTGCTGAACCCTACTACCTACATAATTATAACATCATTTGTGCCACCACATTTGTACTGACTTAAACAAAAATCACTTCCAAAGAACATTTAAACACTAAGTCCCCTTCCCCTTATTCTGGATTCTCTCTTTCTATCTTAACAAAGGAATTCATTCACACCTAGAAACTGGTCAAGCTGCATAGATGATTATAGATCTTTGATAGGTCCCTTTTCACTAAGCTGAGATATAAAATGAAGTCACATTTCTTTAACTATTCTAATTAAATGGTTCCTAGATTCCTTATCAAGAATAAGTGGAGCTCCTGGAGTGAGAGCTGGAAGGTAGGGCTCTGAGAGGCAACTGGACTCCCAACGCCCTGCAATCAGAACAGATGGCCAACTGGAGAGGTCTGGTGCTAGTCCCCCCACACAAAAAGAGACCAAAACAACAAACAAATATATTTCGACTGAAACGACTGAGGAAATACGCTGCAGGGCACCAGGAGTGCAACACGATCCTTGTGAAGCAGGAAGGCAGGAAGGGCACCATAGAGAGCACAGCAGGGCATCCAGTCTCTGCCCTGCTGAAAGGACTGGCTCAGAATCGGGTGAAGAGAAGGTAAGCTGGAAAATACCCCAGTCTCCACTGTTGCCGCAAATGTCAGTGATCGCTGTCACAAGAGAGTCCACCAGTCTTTCAGGACCCAGGACCAGCTGGAGAGTAGCCAGGAGTTAGTGAGCTGCACAGTCTGATAGGAAAACCCCTCCTGCCCTGAATGGCTGTGATGCAGTGCTATCCTGGAGCCGATCCCGCAGCTGGAGTGCACCCTGCCCCAGACTGGATGAGACTGCCTCCCTTTGTCTGGAGACCACGCCTGCATTCCACTGCTTTCACACAAGCGCCAGTGGGACCATGGTCCAGGCTGCCTGAAGCCTAAGAAATACAGAAAGACTGAGACCCCAGCATCTGAACCCATGCAGCACCCCCTCACCCTCCAGATTGAGCAAGCAGACCAGCTAAGCAGAAAAGCCACCAAGCTGCAGCAGTTCCCTACATTCACTCATTCCTGCCCTACACTGCCTGTGGACTTGCTGAACCCACAGGTGCCTGTAATGACCCACAGCCAGCCCAGTGGTAGCCTTGCCTCCCAGTGTCCCTCTGCACATTTGCACAGACTCCAGCAAGACCACAACTCCAGCTGCCTGGAGCCCAGACCAGACAGAGGGACAGAAACCCCAGCACCTGAGCCCACATGACACTCCCTGCCCTCCCCCTGTGTGGGCAGGCAGACTAGCTAGGCGAGGAAGCCACCAGTAAGCAGTTATCCCTACATACATGTACACCTACCCTGCACAACCTGTGGACCCACTGAGCTAATGGGCGCCCATGCTGACAGCCTGGCAGTGGCCCTTCCTCACCCTGCAGCCCTCCACAGAGTTGTCAGGGCCTGCTATTTCCTTGCAGGTTTGCTAAAGACTCCACAGCTGATCCAGTGTCCTCTACAGAGCTGCCAGGACCTGTTGCACTAATGTATTCCTGCTCCCACACCAACAGCAGACTAGACAGGGGCTTTCATGCTCCAAGGCAGGCCTCTATAGAGCTGCTGGGCTCAGCTGTACTCTTGCAGGCTCACAACAGGCTGAACAGCTGATCAGGGGCCACCTGCAGAGCTGCCAGGCCCTGTGGCACCTGTGTATACCTACTCCCGGAAAAACAGCTGGTTAGGTAGCAGCTTTTCCTCCGCACAGCATACCTCTAGAGAGCCACTGGGTCCTGCAGCATCTATGCAGGGTTGGTCCAGGCACAACAGCTGATCCCATGGCCCACTACAGAGCTGCCAGGACCTGCTATACCAGTGTACATCTATCTGCTCACTGACTGATAGCAGATCGGGAAGGAGCTATGACCATCCAAAGCAGGCCTCTACAGAACTTCCAGGCCCACAGCCACAACAACAGTCCCAAGGGACAGAAACCTCAACAAGAAACTGCCAAGGGCTCCACTGCCTAGGCCACAAAGGCACCCACAGACAACTCCAAGATTGAATACAGTTGAAAAAGTCACACGAAGCCTGTGCTACCACACTTACCCAGATCCAAACTTAAAACGTCCAACCTGTCAATATAGAACACTTCGTCAGGAGTCTCACCCTTCATAAACCACCCCTAAAATTAAAAGAAGCAACTGCACCACCAGATGCCCAGACATCAAGGCAGATACAAGAAGCATGAAAAAACAAGGAGGCATGACTCCCTGCAAAGAAGGCTATAATTCTCCAATACCAGACCCCAAACAATAGGAAATCAATGAATCATCTGAAGCGGAATGCCAAATGGCGATAGTAAGGAAACTCAACATGATGGATGAAAACACAGAAATCACAATGAAGTCAAAAAAATAATCCATTACATGCATAAGAAATGCAACAAAGAAATAGAAACATTGAAAAAGAGCCTAGTGGAAATCCTAGAACTGAAGAATTCATTCAGTGAAATAAAAAATACAACTGAGAGCATAAGCAGCAGGCTAGACCAAGCAGAAATCATTTCTGAACTAGAAGACAGCCTTTTTGAATTAAAACAGTTGAAACAAAAAAAGAAAAAAACAATACAAAAATATGAAGAAAACCTATGAGATCTTTCTGATAACCTTGAGCATACAAACATTTGTATTATGGGTGTACTGAAGGGGAAGAGAAAGGAAAAGGCATTGA